>NC_073691.1:3886825-4186825 GCF_029784155.1 Uranotaenia lowii
AACTCGATACAAGAAAATATACCATGCCCCATCGGAGGCTGCCGTTGCTATTCGTCACGTGGCTTTTCAAAGATGAACGACATACTTGATGATACATTTTGAACGTCGCTCCCACAATCATTTACGAACGTCTATCCACGCATCATTGTGTATACCTAATGTTCGTTATTGATAGACGATCATGAATGTATCAGAAGGAAAAATTAAAGAAATTCCTGGACCAAATGTTTAAAAAAAAGTCGTAGCACATGCTGGACAGTTCATTGCGGTTACCTAGTAATGATTTGTCCTTCTGTGCAAAGCGAAAATTCAAAAATCAACTGATAGCCTCCACAGATCGCTCAAAACTGATACATATCAGTTGTGATCCTAGAAGGTACAAAATTATCAAGGAAGGCTATCATCATTGAGACGTTCATAGGTGATAGTCTGCGTCCTTCTTTACCGCATCATGTTTTGAAAGAGTGTTTCAAATACAGGAGCGTCGTTGTCATGCATGATTGTTTTTATGGTTTGAATGGAGAAGAAAAAATTGACTGCTTCGATTCTTTAGCTCAGAATGCAGTAAAGCATGGCTCAGTGAAAATGATTGATTTTCGGAACATTGATTCAAACTTCGGTCGGTTAGTTGATTTTAGCTTATTTTTTCTTTCGCATAATTTTTATGTCCCAGTCTTATTTCCTTCCATAGTCTATTCTCTACACAGGCAAACAATGATGAAAGCTTGGAATGCTACTCACATGTACTAAATTTATTCATGCCTTGTATAAATTTAGAAAACCGGAACTCAGGAACTTTGCATGCAGATCCTAGTCTTTCCGGGGTAGTATTGGCCAGAGGTAAACCTTGAATTTTGGGGATGGGAGCCTTTGACCAAAAACGACACGTGTGACCACCGTTGTTCCCTTTGTTGTACCACGTCTATTGTTGCATGCAGCGATGGCGGACGATCCACAAAATTTGGCACGTGCTTTCCAAATTATCCGCAAATTCCGTTGAAAATCCTGGTCTCGTGCCTTCAACCGATATTCGGCTCGACGGACCATATGTTGGGAGGTTCAGGAACGGCGAAGGTCCGGGTCCGCAATTTAAATTTACATGTATCGAAGTTGCGGGCGCTAGGTCAATGACCGGTTGAATCTGGACTTAGCCAAATTTCTCCACTGTAACTTATTATTTCCAAACTTCGGCTGGAGTTAGGCCGCCAACAATAGATCGGGTCGCGATCGTTTTTGTGGCGAAATATTTCCCACCCATTGTTTTCCACCTATTGTTGAGTGATGATCGATAGTTGGCGTCGCGACGACTCACAGCATCTGGTTACCAACGAGTTTTGTAGCGACGAGGGGTTTCGGTATTCAACATACATTGATTTGAGGGTAGTTATGAAATTTGTTTTTAAAAAAAGATGAAGATCAACGTTCAGCAGCAACTTCGAATTGGAGTGAGTGGGGAATTTAATGAAATATCGTACATTTTAAGAAAGAGAAATTACCATGAATTAATATCCAACAAAACTTCCGAGGACTGCTAGTTGCCTCCTCGACAAAATGTCATCTGTAGGGGAATCACTAATTGAGTTAAAAGTTTGAACGAGAGAACAAAAAAAAATCGTTCCATATTCATTTGTGAACGCCACTCTCTGGAGCCACCACTGAACCGAAAAGTTACGAGAGCCAGTTATACTTTATTCTATCAGCATTCAGCAGTGTTGTTAAATGTTAGTAATGCCTAAAATGGGTCAATTCCAAGATTTTATTCTTGATTAATTTTAGTATTTCGACTGAAATTTTTGAACTTCAAAATTGTTATTTCAAAGGCAGGAGGTGCATTGATTTCAGAGATAATTTTACCCTTGGCCCTGTACTAATATTTGTTTTAGTAGCTCAACCAACCGACCTGCTCCCAGAATGTTCGGAACCCCATTGTCTGAGATATCGAAAGACGGCAGCAATATTCCCCCATCGGCACATCTAAGAAGGAAGGTTCTAATCGGAATTGTAAACGAAAGCACACTGCTTGTTTCGCTCCGCTTCACTCGATTGAGAATAATGGACTCAGCGTATATTGAATAAACTTCCACATGTTCCGAGCTGGACCGACGACGGCTTGAAAATCCATATGCTTCATATGCGAGTTGAACGCCTTTGGGGCCAACAAGCTAGCTGCCTTAGGAGAGAAGGTTCAGGGTGGTCTTCTCCCCCTCAAAGCTCTTACCGAACATTGTATCGGTAATCAATGATGATCAATTATTAAAGCAACTGATGGCTGGGGGGAGGAAAACCCAGCTGAAATCGGTCTTAAGAGGCCGCGTTCGTTTGGAGCTTTTCCCCCCGTTTGGTTAGGCACTCGTGTGGGCGAAATGAAAGTGAGTTTGAATAATGGCCACCATTTCTCCGCTGCCTTGCAGCGAGGAAGGCTAACAGTAACAACAAGTTTACGTTCTGGTGATGGTCTGCCCATTTTTCTCCCTCACAGATTTCGGAACCAGACTTTGGTTGAACCGAACCAGAAGCTTTAAGGTTGTAAATAACGAAAGTAAAATCAATTTAGGCTAATCACGAACCCCGGGCAGGATTTCTGCCTCAAGAAGTCGAGGGCTTTGAGACGTCGCGTCGTTTCGTTTCGTTTTCAACGGCGTTGTTCAGGTTGTAAAAAAGTCATAAATCACGCGGCTGCTATCGGAACGGAAAGCGAGAAAATCACCACCCCTCTAATGGGTAAAACCGATGGCTACGACGGTTCCACTTTAGAGCAAGGGTCGGCAACCTGTGGCTCTCCGGCTCCAATCGACAGAATTCTTAGAAACAACTGACCGTTATAGAGGAACATTTTACAATTTCACAAAATTTTGAGCAAATTATTATGTCGTTGCTATTTTTCATTAATTTTTTCTAAGTTCAATGAAGATTCGCTGATTCGGAATTGTACATCTGAAGCTGGTAGGAGCCAGGCTGATGCTATTCTGATGTCGGACCCTACTGCAACCGATGTCTCGGAATGTGATTTTTTCTTCCCACATCCTGTAGTATTTGTTTAGATGAAGGACACTTCACAATTTTGTACACCTTTTGAACTGGAGAGGCAACTGGTTCTACCTTTATTAACTTTTTTCTTCCTTAGTTTGAACGACTTTCTCACAGAGTGAAAATGTTTGACGTCCGCGCGAGTCAACGCCTACTTGAACTCCAAAACCTGGTTTCTTATATAGGGGAGATGAGGGCATAACGAGCACCCAGGGCATAATGAGCACTCCTTATTTCAACATAAGTACGTATTTTCTTAAACAAATTTTCATAAGGATTTGTTGCGTATTATCCATAGTATTAATTTTTCACCAAAAAAGAAATATCCTTCTCATCTTTACAGAAATATTTAATAATAACCAGCTAGGTTCTCAAGTGACGAAAATATTATAATTTTTGAGCACCACCAAATAAGCTTTTATGACCTTTAAATCATTTTGATCTGAAATGTACGCACTGCAACATGATCTACACATTGTTTCTCAATATTCAACAACATCATAAAATTTTTAATTTTTCACTTTAATCAATTTTAAAACGCTTTTTTACTTTAATTTGTTCACTAGAGGCGAACAGAGCACTTTCAATGAAGGCATAATGAGCATTTTATGCCGGGAATTCTAGCAGCGAATTCAACTCGATGAAGTCAACTGAATAATAGAGCTATAGCTTGGCTTGTTTCGTCTGTCGATTTGGCCTATTGGTTAGGTGTCGGAGAGGTAATCAGTAAACTCGAGTTCGATTCCTGTTCGAGGGGATTTTTACAATTCATGATTGATTTTTTTTATTGTTACATTATACGGCTAATAGCATCAAAGCATCATCCGTCAAACAAAACACCAGAAACATAATGTATGAGCATGTGTTCATTTTTTGAATTCTACACACAGACCTAGATTATTTTGTTACTGCTTTGTTTGATGAATCTACGCCTCACCGTTTAGTGCAATCATGATCATGAATGATAAATGAAAAAAAAATCACCTCGACCAGGAATCGAACTCGAGCCTACTGATTACCTTTCCGACATCTTACCAATAGGCCAAATCGTCAGACGATACAAGTCAAGCTGTAGCTCTATTACTCAGTTGACTTCATCGAGTCGGATTCGCTGCTAGAATATCCGGCAGAAAACGCTCATTATGCCTTCATTAATGGTGCTCATACTGCCTCGGGGGGGTTTCTCATTATGCCTCTACAGTGACTGGTTTGCAGCTTTCGGCAAAAATTTTTAAAATGCATTTTTAAACGTTTTTATCTACTTTTTCAAGTTTCATCCAATTAGGCAATAGACTATTTGAGTGTCTGAATACGAAACAATGATGTAATTCACATATTACAGCTGTTCTCTATGGTTAAATGAGCGTTTTCCTTAAGGTGGCCATTATGCCCCCATGTCCCCTATTAACGGTTCTTTATTTTTATTTTCAACTTGCAGCTTTTTTTTCGGTAAAGCACAAATCAAAACAAAATAGTGTGGATTTTTCAGATCAAACAGTTTTGTGAATTTTAATTTTTCAGCTAAGTTTTCTAATGTTTTTATTTTAGCGTCTTCCGATTCGAATGGCTTCTGACCCCTGCCGGTAGAGGAATAAAATTATAATTGTAATCCGGAGCAGACGCGCGTGTGAAAAGAAAACCCGAACGGAACCGTAAAAGTCGGATTTTGGAGAGCTTCGATTTATATTTTTTTAGAGTAAAGAATTCCAAACGAATAAATTATCCGTGAGGAGCACACCCTCAGTCAAGAACAGAAATATTCGTAGAAGGAATCAGGCCGTGTTGTAAATCGAATCGGTTTATTCGTTGAAGGTTTGCTGTTGGTTGATGGTCGTATAATTCCGGTCATTCTTTCCGAATCGAGCCAGGCAGCAGTCTTAGAAGAAATATAAACACGTTTTTCATGGGTAAATATCTCAGATATGATGAAAATTTCATCACCTAAGCTGCATAAAATCTAAACACAATGCGCATCTTGTTTCAGCTATTGAAACGGATAACCAATTTTCATTTTCTTATCTTGTATTTAGGTAAAAAAATTGAATTTCAACTTTGAACCACGTTTAAAAAAATGTGTCCCAAATTGACACCCTTAGGGAATATCTGGTAATGGGTTCTTAATCAAAACTGCAAATAATAGGAGCAAACTAAAATCCAAAAGCTGTCTCAAATCTGTTCAGTTTACTACCGCCTTATTCTGACGTTTGGTCCTCAAGTTATGTTCTTAAAACATTGGTTTGATTTGGACATTTTTATCAAAAATGTTTCTCTGCGTGCGACATTATAAAAAAACTTATTAAAAATGGTTTGAGTTGTCATCATAATGAATGAACTCAGGTCAGTCAACAACTTATTCAACTGTAAAAGCACTGAATATAAGTGCGTATCGATAACAGAGAGGCTCGGCCAAGTGCTCAAAATTCCTGCCCTTTGTCGGAGGATTGATTTATGGCAGGACACGATTCAAAGGATTCGACAACCGGTAGCAGGCAGACTCAGATATAAATCACAAAATTAACCACCATTCATCACAAATGCCCACGCGAACCCGATCCTGTCGACAAACCACTTTCCGAGTCCGAACAGAATTGTTTGAAGGGTGCGTGCGATACCTAGTAGGAGTAGCGAGCAAGCGATAGTTCCGGACACGCTACGCACTCCAATTCTCTGAACTTTAATCGTCCGAAATTCAGTGTTTCGAAGAATAGGAATTGTTAATTTATTGCCCTCATTCTTCGGTAAGCGCAAATCGTGTGTGTGCATGTGAAATGGATCAGTGTGTTCTGGAAGGTCGCAAATTATAACCGCATCGTGCCGGTTCGGTTTTGTTTTATAAGGAGCTTTCGGAGATTTATGGCTGTTCAGTTGTTCTGTTGAGCAAAACATATTCGTGTCGTGGTGCAGGAAGAATGAACAACCACCTGTACTGGGATCCGAAAACAAGCATTCATCAACGGATCAAGGGAAGTAAATCTGAAATTTTGCTGGTTTCCTTACTCTGAATTTGCTAGTTTGAATTTTAAGTGAAAAACAACTTCTTGATTGGAAAGTCTTAGTCTTAGGATTTCGAGTTCTATTTTTTTTTTTGACCAAAATTTGCCAAAATGGTTTATACTTTACTATTCTTTTCAAGTCAGTTTTCAATCGGTTTCAGTACATTTTCGGTTATTTTTCGTTTTTTTCTGATTGGTTTTTCGGGTTGTTCTTACGTTTTTTTTAATTTCATTTTTGTTTTCAGCCATTTCTCGGTAATTTTCTATTAGTTTTTCGAACCTTTTCTATCGTTATTCTTCGATCATTATCAAATTTTGATTTATTTTTATTGATAAACACGTCTTTACTTATTTGACAATTTTGACAATTTTGACAATTTTGATAATTTTGACAATTTTGACAATTTTGACAATTTTGACAATTTTGACAATTTTGACAATTTTGACAATTTTGACCATTTTGACAATTTTGACAATTTTGACAATTTTGACAATTTTGACAATTTTGACAATTTTGACAATTTTGACAATTTTGACAATTTTGACAATTTTGACGATTTTGACAATTTTGACAATTTTGACAATTTTGACAATTTTGGCAATTTTGACAATTTTGACAATTTTGACAATTTTGACAATTTTGACAATTTTGACAATTTTGACAATTTTGACAATTTTGACAATTTTGACAATTTTGACAATTTTGACAATTTTGACAATTTTGACAATTTTGACAATTTTGACAATTTTGACAATTTTGACAATTTTGACAATTTTGACAATTTTGACAATTTTGACAATTTTGACAATTTTGAAAATTTTGACAATTTTGACAATTTCGACAATTTTGACAATTTTGACAATTTTGACAATTTTGACAATTTTGACAATTTTGACAATTTTGACAATTTTGACAATTTTGACAATTTTGACAATTTTGACAATTTTGACAATTTTGACAATTTTGACAATTTTGACAATTTTGACAATTTTGACAATTTTGACAATTTTGAAAATTTTGACATTTTGACAATTTTGACAATTTGTAAAATGTTGACAATTTTTACAATTTTGACAATTTTGAAAATTTCAACAATTTTGAAAGTTTGACAATTTGACAATTTTGACAATTTCGACAATTTTGATAATTTTGACAATTTTGACAATTTTGACAATTTTGACAATTTTGACAATTTTGACAATTTTGACAATTTTGACAATTTTGACAATTTTGACAATTTTGACAATTTTGACAATTTTGACAATTTTGACAATTTTGACAATTTTGACAATTTTGAAAATTTTGACAATTTTGACAATTTTGACAATTTCGACAATTTCGACAATTTTGGCAATTTTGACAATTTTGAAAATTTTGACAATTTTGATAATTTTGGCAACGTTGACCATATCAATAATTTTCGTTTATTTTGATAGTTCTGACGAATTTGATAGTCAAATATTGGCTCTTGAGTTTGTCGTTATTCGAGGGTTTTCCTTGTCTCGTGTCTCGTCTTGTAGTGGTCGTTTCCTCCAGTTTTATTGAGCTGATCCAAAATCCTATTTAAGAATGACCAGATTTGCAGAAGTCTCGTTCTTTTAATTGGTAACAAATGAAAACATTTTGAAGAGTTTGAAAGTAATTCTGATGATAAAAATCCTTATTACAATTTTTTAAGTTGTGAATTTGCGATACGTTGATATTTTATGTTTGAATTTGGATATTCGATTTAGTTTGAAAACATCCAAATTTTTTTTATGAATGATAGTAGGTAAAACTTTTTGGAGTGTTAATAAATTACTGGTACTTGTGTTCTTTAATCTTTTTTCACACAGTTCATCCACAGGTTCATCGTTCAAACACACTTTTTCCCATTATTTTAATAAATCAATTCCGGTTCAATTAAATTTTTACTCCACCCGAGTCAGATTACGTATCTCATTTTGTTGTCTCCCACATAAAAAGATGAGGATGAGCATTTCCATTCAAACGACACCCAGACGAATATTTATAAGCAAACATCCGATGATGTTTTTCTTCTATTAGGTATGTACATGTAGGTATCACACAAGAGAAAAAGAAAAAGGAAAAAAATCCTTTTCATAAGTGTAATTTCATTTGAATCTAGCCGGTTTCCCACCCACACTCGCCGTCCTCAATCTTTTTTACTTCCTTTCGCGTCCCAGAGCTTAATCTCATTTGCCGGATTTGGTGCGATTTATTCCGGGGCTCCACCCTCCCATCACAACCACAACACAGCAGGACCTCCCGCTAGCGAGGGCGTCATTCCGAAGTCATAAAAGAAGACAGGAGGGTGTATCGGAGAGACAGAAAAAAGACCGAATAAATACACAAGGAAATCCTCCCGCTGGTTTCCGGCCTGAGGAAGCATACCAACTTCTCGCTGCCAAAATGTGGTTTATTATTTTCCTTTATCCCGAAAGCGGTTGCCCGGCTTTTTTTTGTTTTTGATGCGCAATCCTAGAAAGGTAACAGAATAAACTGAAATAAAAACTAAACCGGCCGAGAATGTCTTTTCGAATGAGTGTGTTTACCAACAGATTTGTCCTAATGGTAATGTTCCAGCAGCACATTTTGGCCAGCAGATTACTGTAGGTCCAGCGGAGGAAAAAAACTGATGGTGGTGGTCCAATCGTGAATAGTCATCAAATTAGAGACATGAGGGAGGGAAGACGATTAAATTAGATGACCATACGGTACCCATCCTTTCGAATGCTGTGCTCGAAATGATTATTTCGTTTTATTTTGATCTCGTTTCGACCTGGCCTTTTCCAAGTAATGAGATCACATCAAGAAGCAGGAGTAAGAGAAGAAGTAGCTTGTTCACGGGGAATTGTAATTGAGTATCATCTACTATGTAGGTCTCTTCTGTAAGAAGGTTTGAAGAATGAGGCTTTGATTAGATTTTCGTTGCGTAAATCTGGGATCAAGCTGACACGCAAGCACAGCACATGTGAAGGTACTTTGTGTCGAAGTCATTTCAAGCCCCTTCTTGCGCATTAGTTAATGAGTCCTTTATTCGAGTGGCTCCAGAGAGTTTTCCCCATGCAAAGATGAAGCTTAGCAACCTTTGTTCCATCACATTCAATTAAGTCCAATTACTTTTTAAACTAAAAGCATGTTTTGCAACCTTAGAAACTGAAAAGTAAATTTCAAATTTAAAAGACAAGGACTCTGACTCATTGTTGAGATTAATGTGAAAATCGCCACAGAAGATGTTATCAATTTCGTCTACAACAATTTGATTCAGCCAACTATTTTCCAGAATATCTAAAAACAGAGGGTTGCCTACACTCGGAGGTAGAAAAATTTCACCAACGTTGATTTGCCTTTTCCATCATAACCAATCGCAGCAAGCCCATAAATGACAAACCTACGGAAAACGTGAAAGAAAAATAATCTTATAAAGCTAGAGAAGAAGGAAATTTGTTCAAGCCTGTAACTTAGCTACTACCTTTAAGTTTTTTGCCCGGTCTATAATTGTTTGTTTGTTTGTGATCGCTACTTCGGTCAGGAAAACGTATAAAGATCTGTTGTTTAATTTGGTAAACAGGTAAAATTCCAATCTCCAAATGTAACGTAAAAGAAGTGTGACTTCGAAAAATCCAACGCTTGCTCTTCGATTGCTAAGAAATAACGCAGGTTTTTTTTTATTATACATGCAGATGTAAACCAAAATATGAGCACTAATAATCATAGCAGCTTTGCTTACTAGCGATACGACGCATACGTCGCGACGTTGAAAATCATAACGACGTATCGTGAGTTTCCTAGGATACTTGCAGTATGTAATTGATGGCCTAAGGATAATCAACAGTAAATAACAAAAACAATGTTTGTAACTTTTACTGAGGTGGCGCAAAGGAACGCACACTATTGTATGTCGAAGAGAAAAAAGAAAAATAAACATAAACAAGCCCTGCGTCGCGACGCGTCGTTGTCAGGAAGCGTCATTCAACCTAGGCAAAATGCGTCGCGAAAATGGTCGGTAGTGACGTCATTTCTGTCATGGTAACTATGTTTACGAAGAAAAAACTTTACTTCTACTTTTGCAACGTTTCTTTCTCATCACCTCTCTTTCCACCACATTGCATGGAAATCGCCTACTGGACTGAAAAATGAATAACAAACCAGCGAATGACAGGAATCTCGCTAGTAAAAAGTGTCGCTAGTAAAACTGTCGCTATTCGGTTTTATGCTATACACATAATATTATGCATGCAGAAAAAATCCAAACTATGAGCGCTAATAATCATAGCAGCTTTGCCTACTAGCGACACGTCGCGACGTTGAAAATAATAACGACGCACCGCAAGTTTCCTTGGAGACCTGGAGCATGCGATTGATGTCCTAAGGAACATGTATAAGGTACACCGGGGTAAGTGTGGACGGGTTTTCGTATAGTTCAACTTTAAAAAATCATTGAAAAATCAGCAGTGGAGCAATTTTGATAAATTGACGTTCAATGTGATGCAGAACATGTTGTTTACAATAGCTGAAGAGATGAGCTCAATAGAAGCAAAGCGAAAAAAGTTATCACGTAAATCGTTATGGACTGCTGGTGTCTTCACTTACCCCGCTTTATGGGGTAAGTGTGGACGGTAGATTTTCCCTCTGATTTCTAAGGAAATTTTTAAAAAATTTGTGTTTTCTTGGTTGAATACGTTACTTTATTGCTCGAACCGTCCAAAATTTTGAAAAAAGGTCATGATACTATAATTATTGTGTGTAATTTATGTTACAACACACGAGATCCGATTTTATCAAAAACACAGAACAAACAAGTACTTCACCCAAATTTTCATGATCCGAATGCTGAATATAGCTAAATAATACAACTCATGAAGGATGAAGGACAGAAAATTAAAAAAAATGTGAAAAGATCAAGTCTTTTTAAAGCCGTCCACACTTACCCCAGGGGTTGGAGACAAAATTTTAGTTTTTTGTAAATTAACTCTTTTTTCTTAATTTTTAACCGCCGTTTCTTTTCCTAACTGGTTGTTTGGAATGTAAGGATTGTTTCAATGTAGAGTTTTTCATCGAGAGCCAGCTAGTTTAGGAGAAATTTGCAATTGAAAAAGATGCACATCAACTCGACATCGTAGTTGAAAATAGAAAATTCCGAAAAAGTCGCTGTAAACATCCGTTATTGTCAGAATCGTATCTTTTTCCCAGTTATTGGATAGATTACAAGTAAATTGAACATTCTGCATCAAAAGTTTGAAAAAATAGTGCACAATATTGTTTTTATAGCCATCGTCCACACTTACCCCGCGTCCACACTTACCCCGGTGTACCTTACTGTAAATAACATAAACAATGTTCGAGTACTACATCTAAATCGCCTACTGGACTGAAAAAAGAAAAACAAACCTGCGAATGACAGAAATCTCGCTAGTAAAAAGCGTCGCTAGTCCTACTGTCGCTATTCGGTTTGGTGCTTTACACATAATATAACATTTGTTTAGCGAACATGCATATAAGCAAGGTTTGTATATACAGGAGGTGTTACCGAATATCGAATTCCCGATTCAGCCATTTTGGCTATTTAGGCTATGCTACTATGCGAAACTCATGAAGTTTGTTTACCAACAAACCACAGAAATGCTGAGCAAATAATCTTATTTCTGTAAACAAACTCATTGAGAGCCCCGCTCACTCCTCGCCTACTTACTGTGAAAGTCGGCAAACCTCGTGTATCAAAAAACCTTGCAATAATAAAATATGTGGCAACACCGACGAAATCTTGGACAAAAAAAATCATCAGCACTGTTTTCTGGCTCAATGTTCAAGCTCTAATGTGAATGCTCCTTTAATCTAACAAAACAACATTGGATTCACACTATTAATTTTTTGGTGTAATTTTATGTCAAATTGGATGCACAAAATTGAAGCATAACTTTTGACTTAAAATTACAAAAAGAAAAACAGAAACGCTTGAAGCCATAAATTCTCAGACATACAGTACCGTTCATAATTGTATAGAAATTGAAAGCACGCGCAATGTCACTTCGACTTCGACTTTCTATAGAAATCGCATTTCTAGGTTCATGCCTGAAATATTGTACCTCACGTAACTTTTGATCCCATCGATAGAACTTTTCAAAAACTTCAGAAATGCTAGCTTTATATTCCAACAATCACTCTGCAAAATTTCGAAAAAAAATGTAGCGGTGTTTCTGAGATTTTTCAGTTTGAATGGTAAAAGTCCAAAAAGTCCGATTTTCGTAGAATTACTGTATCTCACACAAACTTCAGAAAATTAAAATTTTGTGATAGAATAGTGTGATAGCTGATCCATCCAACGCAGAAAATTTAATCAAAAAATAATAACAGAGTAAAAAGTTATGGAAGTTCAAAGTCGAAGTGACAGTGCGCGTGCTTTCAATTTCTATACAATTATGAACGGTACTGTAAATATAACGGCACATGGACATAATATTATATCATAGATGATGTAAATTTATGATCAATTGAACGCACAAAAGTAAAGCATCGTTTTTGCGATAAATTTGGATCGTTACCGAAAAAAATGTCATTGTATAAAATTTCACCGCATTTACCGTATATTTTCCAGGACGAAAAAAATCGCGTGGCATTGATTTTTGAGAGATCAAATAACAAATTCTTTTATTTATAGTCCGATTTCTCCCGAGTCATTATTTTGAATTATAAATAAGAAATGTAAATTGAGGCGCTCAAGATCAGAAGGATGTAATTGCCAAAATAATCACTTTGAGTAAAGTATCTTAAACCAGGTTTCATATCTCAAATTTTCACCTAACGCAAAACTCTGTTTTTATATACTTCTTCTTCACTTTTTTGATTGAAATAAAATAGCTGAGATTCGTACAATATTAAAAAAAATCGAGCACTTCGACAACTTTGAGGAGCAATTTCTTAAGTCTATCAGTAGAGATATGGCACTGTTGTGATCCTGCGCTTCAATTTTTATTTGATATCTTAATCGTTATCATTTTTCTCGATTCTCAAGATCATCTAAACTTTTAAATAAAATAGGAATAAAGAATATTTACTGCGACTCATATCATCACAGGAATGGTTTTGGGAACAGTGCAACTCTAACTCGGTCTGAATGAATCCTGTACACAGTTTAATATCTTCTTTTAACTAGAGCGGAGATTAAACCAATTCGTGATTTAGCGAGGCTATCTGTTTGAACAGCCAAGACGTACAGTTCTCATTGGTTTCGATCCCCATGACCGCGTCTAAGCTGTATTAGTATTAGTGTATTGTATTAGATGTTGTACAACCTGAAGAAAAAAAAATCATTAATTTAACTCAGCTCATTTTCTTAAATAGTTGTTAAACTCACCTCGTTATTTCTCATCTGTTATAACATCTGATTATTTATTTTTTATTTACATAGTATTCCGTCTCACGACATAGCTTGACGAACATAATTCCTAAAATTCACTCGGTTCATAGCAACCGTTCTCCAATTTCTCGGGCACCCCACGTTCGCCAGATCACGCTCCACTTGGTCTAACCACCTCGCTCGTTGCGCCCCCGCTCGTCTTGTTCCTACCGGATTCGTAGCGAACACCTGTTTTGCAGGACAGTCGTCCGGCATTCTCGCAACATGTCCCGCCCAGCGTATCCGGCCAGCCTTCACCACCTTCTGGATACTGGGTTCGCCGTAGAGGCGCGCGAGCTCGTGGTTCATCCTTCGCCTCCACACTCCGTTCTCCTGTACGCCGCCAAAGATGGTTCTTAACACTCGTCGCTCGAATACTCCGAGTGTACGCAGGTCCTCCTCGAGCAATATCCATGTCTCGTGCCCGTAGAGAACAACCGGTCTAATGAGCGTCATATACAGGTTACACATCTGAATAATAACATTTAATTCATAGTGTACAACTTTTTTACAGGACATTTGGTGTAATAATAAATGAATCTTCGTTAATCTTCAAGGAAAACAATTTAAAATTACAGGTTTTGTTAATTACAGGTTGATTTATTTTAAAGGTTGCAGTTTCAGTGACACGCAATAGTCAAATTTTTTTTCTGTGCGGAAGCTTCAGATTTTATCACTTGATGCTGCCCTCCGACTCGTCCGTAAGTCGACGGAGCTTGTACAAGCCACCAAAACCGGGTCATCTTCAACGTTGAGTCGCTGAATCCGCTTGTTACAGTTCGTTTTTTGCCGTTCACCGGATTTTCTTCCGTACAAAACAAAAAATACCGAAATCAAAACAAAATAACCACCCGCACACTTTGTCATACCGTATTTTTTTCACCTGGAGGCAATCCAGAGGCAACCTAGGTTCGCTCTAACTGCTGTCATCGTGCTCATTTATTGCTCTAGAGGCAACCTAGGTTCGCTCGAAAAACGGACGGAGTCGCCCTGAGAAGAAAGTCAGTTTTGCGAGAAGTTCACCAATACTCTCAACGTTGTTGTCAAAACATTAAACAGCTGTTTTGGCTGAAAGCAAAACAGTTGAAATAATGAACGAGACAATGATAGGCTCCAGTGATAAAAAAAATGTATCATTACTCGTGTCCTTGAGATTTAGGACAAAAGCATCATTTAGCTAGGTGGTTGAAATGCGATGCAAGACACAAAATTGCCGATGCCTTTTGTCATCGATTGCTGCGGTTAGTTTTGGGGTGTGCTATTCGTTAGTGGGAGATCACACTTGATTCTGGTAGATTCGCTCAACGTGGAAGGTCTTGTGAGTTTTCAGGCTAGTTAGTTCACCAGTGCAATTGTGACTTCTAGTTACCGTGAGTATTTAGTGGTTTTTGCTACAGCCCTGGTAATAATATACAAAATCACTTAGGTATTGCGTACGATAAGTTTTTGTGCGTGAGGGACGCAGTTTGACTATAGGAAAGCTCAAATAGCATCTTCCAAACTTGGATAAAACCAACGTTAGTTGCAGGTAAGGCTTTTTAAGCGCAAATGATTGTAATGTGGTAATGATAGAAATCGTTGAACGACAGGAAAGCCCACCGTTCAACGTGGGTGCAAGTTGGGGCCACCGATACTTGTCGCCAACTGCTTGGGCAACTACACGTGACAGCAGACATCACTCAAACACTGTTTTTTTGGTGTGTTCGATACCCGAAGGATCGCGATAAACGGTATGAGTGACATGAATTTCGTTAACAATCAGATAGTTTTCTAACTACGAACACGATCCACCAAAGCACTGAAAAAAATTGCACCTAATCATAAATTCATATGACGAGCTTTAAAATTATCTGTTTGAACTACAACAACAATCACAATACTCTCCTTGGTTGTGTTTTCAATAAGAAAGGTAAAAGCTGTGCGACAAAAGCTCGGATCGGTCGGAATCGATTTTGACAGTTCTTTTGTATCGATTGAAATTTTGTGTTTTGAGACGTCGCTTGTCTTACTCGTAGGTAGGTTCACTACATTTGTTAGAGCAGCTTCAATGCTGTTGAGAGGAAGTGGTAGATATTTTGACAGCTGTAGCACCACGGTGTGAAAATTTTACAATGCCAGAATTATTTCAAGATCTGCAGCCGTCCATTTTTATTTACAATACTGTTTCTAAGAAAAAGTTTTGTAAAAACATTGGACAGTCGTTCATCTGTCTACCACATTTTCACAGCTCCAGGGAACTTGCTCTTATAATATTCATTTTGAAAGACGGACGTTAAGATGGTTAAGATGTAGCCCGAATTTCTCAATTTACGTTACACAAATCAGCATGTTCTAAAATCTCGGGGATTGCTTTTGTCATTTTCGGTGAAACAGAATCTGTGTCTGCTGTAGAAACACTCGTCGTAGGTAATTGATTGAGAAGCTCGTAACAAAACCCGCTTCATTTATGTTCGGCATTTCCTGGAATATAAACACTAAGAGTATTTTCCTTCACTCTAATGCCATAAAGTGTCGTTGTATGCATTCAAGTGATAAAGGTTAAAATGCAGAAGAAATTTTCAAAAAAGTGCGTTTTGAATTATGGAAAAAAAGCTGTACCACACACAATGGACAATATTTTACGTAACATAAATTAATATGAAATAATCAGGGAGAACAGTGCTCGATGACTACTTTCAGTCCGATGAAACAGGATCAGACTCTAAAAACAAATATTAGATGAAAGTTTGCGAGACGAAAAACCGCTCCGTATTCATTTCGCCTTTCCAAACTCACTCTCTGGAGCCACCTTAGAACCCAAAAAGTTTCGGATATTACTTTCTGGAGCCAGTCTCGATGGTCCCACGGCATGTGTGTTGTTTTTTGTTCCGGAAAAACGAAATTAATTTTGTTTTCAGTTACCTCGAAATGAACGACGGGTTGGTTAAAATTGGCAAATGTTTTAATTCGACTTTCATTGGAAAAACGAAACTTTTCCAACATTGCGGATGAATTCTCCTCGGCCGGTCCGAGGAATAAAGTCAACCATAAATAAGTCATAAAGCCTCTCGGCAAACAGCAGCCAAGCCATGTCGAGCAAGAAAGCATCATAAACTCGCCATTTCATTTCATGGAAAATCCTTTATTATTTCAGATGCCCTCACTTACTTCTACTGTTCCATTTTTCCGAGAGGAGCCCCCGGGCGGCCTTCTTCAAGCAAACGCTTCCATTCTTCCCGCACGGACTTTTCATTTAGTCAAGGGCCATCGTCGTTTTGGTCCTCGTCCTCTTTAACGTCGTATTTGGTGAGAACTTCAACCAGAACTAACCAACCAACGAACGACCGATGTTGGATTGCCACAACTTTTGACACCTTCGAGGTTTCCGGAGAATTTCCAGCTGGCATCCATCTCACCCCTGGCTGGCTGGCTCGTTTCGGAAAGAATGACCGGAATTATACGACCATCAACCAACAGCAACCATCAACGAATAAACCGATTCGATTTGCGACACGGCCTGATTCCTTCTTCGAATATTTCTGTTCTTGGGTGAGGGTGTGCTCCTCACGGATAATTTATTCGTTTGGATTTCTTTACCCTAAAAAAATAAATCGAAGCCCTCCAAAATCGGACTTTGATGGTTCCGTTAAGGGTTTTCTTTTCATACGCACGCCTGCACCGGATTACAATTATAATTTTATTCCTCTACAGACAGGGGTCGGAAACCATTTGATTCGGAAGAGCCAAAATAAGAGCTTACAATATTTGGCTGAAAATTTAAATTTTAAAAATGGTTATATGGTTTGACAGCATCGATATTTAAATCGATAATCAGGTTTTCAATGTTCTGAAAAGTACTGAAATTTCATAAACAACAATGATCAAAAGTAGTGGCTCCAGAGAGTATTTAATAAATCGACCTTCGGAAAGCATTTTCAAGTCGCCAGATGGAGCTTGAGCGCAAATATCGCTAGTCCACACCCATTCCAGTCTCTTAATCTTCGTCGAGCGACACGTGTCAATTAACCGGACCGGATCAATTGGATCCGCGCCACAGAATTCCGGCACTGGGTTTTATTTACGTGCTCGTTCCAAACTCCAAAACACGACGACAACAAACGACGACGGGAGCAGGTCAACAAACGGTATCCATCTGTGTCGACATAATTAAATCACGGAGTCGCTGAGCGCTGTTGGTCTTAATCGCGAGGATTTTCGCTCGTATTCCACCGATTCAAAACAAGCGGTGGGAGCGGATGAATAAAAAATTTTCACCACGCGGTGCGATAATCGTCGAGAGTTTGCCCGGCGGTGTTTCTGAAAGTTCAGCTTCTTCCAAAAACATTATTTTATTACTTTTAAAAATTTCAACGAAAATAAGACATTGTTTGTCAAATTTAAACAATTTATGTATGAACTTTCAAATAATGTTGTCATAAATAATCTTGAAAACAATTTAGGAATCAAGTTAAAGTAGTTAAAGTATGTTTTTTCTTCTCTCAAGCAACGAATCATGAGACAAAGCAATAGATCATTAACGAAAATCAACACCGTAACTCATTTGATCAAAAACAAACAACTCTTTGCCAAGTTTCGCTTTCTGATGACGGTGATAATGATGTTGTAAACACTAATTTCTTAGGCAGCAAAAAAAAAAAAAATAGAAAATAACTCAAATTTGAAACAACCGTTTGCCTTGCGCTTTTTTTGGTAAACGACGGTGAAGCACGCGGTTGAAATGTTTCGACAACCCGGACTTGGTCGCTTAATTATCTGCAAACATAAAATTGGCTACTGGTTGACAGCAGACAGCGGCAGCCAGGAAAAAAAGCATTAGTGCCAATGAACAAGAGAAGAGGTCGATAGCGCGGGAACAAAATGAATTTGTTAGTTTCCGTCCACTTCGAGTGCACTGAAAAAGGTGTCGCTGATTTTTTTCCCACCCCCTATTTCAAGGTCGAAATTTAATTGCCACGCTAGATTTTCACTCTGAATTGAGTTTGACGAAAAAACAAAACCAATAGATCAACGATTCGAGAACTTTCGCAGGAAATATTCCGACCATTGTGCTATTCTGTCTCACTAACTACTCAAATTAATTCCATTGTAAAATTCATCGGAAATTCCAGGCAGTAAAGTTCCCAGAAAAACACAAACTTTATAAATGAGACTAACTGAACTGACTTTTTGATGACATGTGTTCGTCAAAATTTGGCTGCCATTCTACGAAACAAAAAACACGCCGGAGAGAGTAGTGCGGTAAATTAAGGATCCACAAACATGAGTGCTTCTGCCTCAAAAAAAAAAAAAAAACTCCGAGAACAAACTTTCCCAAATTAACTTTTATTTTGTTTGCCAGGATGTTTTACTGGCGAAATTTTACTCCGAGAGCACCTATCATCATCATCAAGTACAGGGTAGAAAGCATCAAATGGCTGCTGCTCGTGTTCAATTTTAAATGCAGGCGGGGGGTTTTCCCGAAACAAATTTTATTTTCTGCCAATTCCAATTTGTACACTTAATTGAAGCTCTCGCTGCAACTGCTCGCTACCCGGGGAGAGTGTTTTTTTTTCAAAATTAAAACTAATGTGATGCGGGTACAGTACCAGTATCAACAGCGTGTGTGTTATTAATGGATTTGTTCCTCTCTGATGATCGCCATTTGGGAAATCCAAGTTTCGAATGGAAGTTTTGTTTTTTTTTTTGTTTTTGTCGTGTGCTGGAAGAAATTGATTAATATATCGAACTTTTCCGATTTCAAGTTTAACACGAAACATTATGAAAATTTTCTGTAACTATCCATTTTTTCGCCATTTTCTTCAATTATGTCATCTTTAATCATTATTGCCAATCTTGTCATTTTTGGATTTTTTTTTTCATTATTGGACTTTTTAAATTTTTGTCTTTTTTGTAATTTTTGCCAATTTTGTAATTTTTGTCATTTTTGTAATTTTTGTCATTTTTGTAATTTTTGTCATTTTTGTAATTTTTGTCATTTTTGTAATATTTGTCATTTTTGTCATTTTTGAAATTTTTGAAATTTTTGAATTTTTTGTAATTTTTGAAATATTTGTAATTTTTGTAATCTTTGTAATTTTTGTAATTTTTTAAATTTTATAATTTTTGTCGTTTTTGTTATTTCTGTCTATTTTTGTTAATTTGTCATTTTTGTCATCTCTGTCATCGTTGTCATCTTTGTCATCTTTGTCATTTTTGTCATTTTTGTCATTTTTGTCATTTTTGTCATTTTTGTCATTTTTGTCATTTTTGTCATTTTTGTCATTTTTGTCATTTTTGTCATTTTTGTCATTTTTGTCTTTTTGACATTTTTGTCATTCTTGTCATTTTTGTCATTTTTATCATTTTTGTCATTCTTGTCATTTTTGTCATTTTTGTCATTTTTGTCATTTTTGTCATTTTTGTCATTTTTGTCATTTTTGTCATTTTTGTCATTTTTGTCATTTTTGTCATTTTTGTCATTTTTGTCATTTTTGTCATTTTTGTCATTTTTGTCATTTTTGTCATTTTTGTCATTTTTGTCATTTTTGTCATTTTTGTCATTTTTGTCATTTTTGTCATTTTTGTCATTTTTGTCATTTTTGTCATTTTTGTCATTTTTGTCATTTTTGTCATTTTTGTCATTTTTGTCATTTTTGTCATTTTTGTCATTTTTGTCATTTTTGTCATTTTTGTCATTTTTGTCATTTTTGTCATTTTTTTCATTTTTTTCATTTTTGTCATTATTTTCATTTTTGTCATTTTTGTTATTTTTGTCATTTTTGTCATTTTTGTCATTTTTGTCATTTTGGTCATTTTTGTCATTTTTGTCATTTTTGTCATTTTTGTCATTTTTGTCATTTTTGTCATTTTTGTCATTTTTGTCATTTTTGTCATTTTTGTCATTTTTGTCATTTTTGTCATTTTTGTCATTTTTGTCATTTTTGTCATTTTTGTCATTTTTGTCATTTTTGTCATTTTTGTCATTTTTGTCATTTTTGTCATTTTTGTCATTTTTGTCATTTTTGTCATTTTTGTCATTTTTGTCATTTTTGTCATTTTTGTCATTTTTGTCATTTTTGTCATTTTTGTCATTTTTGTCATTTTTGTCATTTTTGTCATTTTTGTCATTTTTGTCATTTTTGTCATTTTTGTCATTTTTGTCATTTTTGTCATTTTTGTCATTTTTGTCATTTTTGTCATTTTTGTCATTTTTGTCATTTTTGTCATTTTTGTCATTTTTGTAATTTTTGTAATTTTTGTTATTTTTGTCATTTTTGTCATTTTTATCATTTTTGTCATTTTTGTCATTTTTGTCATTTTTGTCATTTTTGTCATTTTTGTCATTTTTGTCATTTGTGTCATTTTTGTCATTTTTGTCATTTTTGTCATTTTTGTCATTTTTGTCATTTTTGTCATTTTTGTCATTTTTGTCATTTTTGTCATTTTTGTCATTTTTGTCATTTTTGTCATTTTTGTCATTTTTGTCATTTTTGAAAATTTTGACAATTTTGACAATTTTGACAATTTTGACAATTTTGACAATTTTGACAATTTTGACAATTTTGACAATTTTGACAATTTTGATAAGGTTTACAATTTTGACAATTTTGACAATTTTGACAATTTTGACAATTTTGACAATTTTGACAATTTTGACAATTTTGACAATTTTGACAATTTTGACAATTTTGACAATTTTGACAATTTTGACAATTTTGACAATTTTGACAATTTTGACAATTTTGACAATTTTGACAATTTTGACAATTTTGACAATTTTGACAATTTTGACAATTTTGACAATTTTGACAATTTTGACAATTTTGACAATTTTGACAATTTTGACAATTTTGACAATTTTGACAATTTTGACAATTTTGACAATTTTGACAATTTTGACAATTTTGACAATTTTGACTATTTTGACAATTTTGACTATTTTGACAATTTTGACAATTTTGACAATTTTGACAATTTTGACAATTTTGACAATTTTGACAATTTTGACAATTTTGACAATTTTGACAGTTTTGACAGTTTTGACAATTTTGACAATTTTGACAATTTTGACAATTTTGACAATTTTGACAATTTTGACAATTTTGACAATTTTGACAATTTTGACAATTTTGACAATTTTGACAATTTTGACAATTTTGACAATTTTGACAATTTTGACAATTTTGACAATTTTGACAATTTTGACAATTTTGACAATTTTGACAATTTGGACAATTTTGACAATTTTGACAATTTTGAAAATTTTGACAATTTTGACAATTTTGACAATTTTGACAATTTTGACAATTTTGACAATTTTGACAATTTTGACAATTTTGACAATTTTGACAATTTTGACAATTTTGACAATTTTGACAATTTTGACAATTTTGACAATTTTGACAATTTTGACAATTTTGACAATTTTGACAATTTTGACAATTTTGACAATTTTGACAATTTTGACAATTTTGACAATTTTGACAATTTTGACAATTTTGACAATTTTGACAATTTTGACAATTTTGACAATTTTGACAATTTTGACAATTTTGACAATTTTGACAATTTTGACAATTTTGACAATTTTGACAATTTTGACAATTTTGACAATTTTGACAATTTTGACAATTTTGACAATTTTGACAATTTTGACAATTTTGATAAGGTTTACAATTTTGACAATTTTGACAGTTTTGACAATTTTGACAGTTTTGACAATTTTGACAATTTTGACAATTTTGACAATTTTGACAATTTTGACAATTTTGACAATTTTGACAATCTTGACAATTTTGACAATTTTGACAATTTTGACAATTTTGACAATTTTGACAATTTTGACAATTTTGACAATTTTGAAAATTTTGACAATTTTGACAATTTTGACAATTTTGACAATTTTGACAATTTTGACAATTTTGACAATTTTGACAATTTTGACAATTTTGACAATTTTGACAATTTTGACAATTTTGACAATTTTGACAATTTTGACAATTTTGACAATTTTGACAGTTTTGACAGTTTTGACAATTTTGACAATTTTGACAATTTTGACAATTTTGACAATTTTGACAATTTTGACAATTTTGACAATTTTGACAATTTTGACAATTTTGACAATTTTGACAATTTTGACAATTTTGACAATTTTGACAATTTTGACAATTTTGACAATTTTGACAATTTTGACAATTTTGACAATTTTGACAATTTTGACAATTTTGACAATTTTGACAATTTTGACAATTTTGACAATTTTGACAATTTTGACAATTTTGACAATTTTGACAATTTTGACAATTTCGACAATTTTGACAATTTTGACAATTTTGACAATTTTGACAATTTTGACAATTTTGACAATTTTGACAATTTTGACAATTTTGACAATTTTGACAATTTTGACAATTTTGACAATTTTGACAATTTTGACAATTTTGACAATTTTGACAATTTTGACAATTTTGACAATTTTGACAATTTTGACAATTTTGACAATTTTGTCAATTTTGACAATTTTGACAATTTTGACAATTTTGACAATTTTTACAATTTTTACAATTTTGACAATTTCGACAATTTTGACAATTTTGACAATTTTGACAATTTTGACAATTTTGACAATTTTGACAATTTTGACAATTTTGACAATTTTGACAATTTTGACAATTTTGACAATTTTGACAATTTTGACAATTTTGACAATTTTGACAATTTTGACAATTTTGACAATTTTGACAATTTTGACAATTTTGACAATTTTGACAATTTTGACAATTTTGACAATTTTGACAATTTTGACAATTTTGACAATTTTGACAATTTTGACAATTTTGACAATTTTGACAATTTTGACAATTTTGACAATTTTGACAATTTTGACAATTTTGACAATTTTGACAATTTTGACAATTTTGACAATTCTGAAAATTTTGACAATTTTGACAATTTTGACAATTTTGACAATTTTGACAATTTTGACAATTTTGACAATTTTGACAATTTTGACAATTTTGACAATTTTGACAATTTTGACAATTTTGACAATTTTGACAATTTTGACAATTTTGACAATTTTGACAATTTTGACAATTTTGACAATTTTGACAATTTTGACAATTTTGACAATTTTGACAATTTTGACAATTTTGACAATTTTGACAAATTTGACAATTTTGACAATTTTGACAATTTTGACAATTTTGACAATATTGACAATTTTGACAATTTTGACAATTTTGACAATTTTGACAATTTTGACAATTTTGAAAATTTTGACAATTTTGACAATTTTGACAATTTTGACAATTTTGACAATTTTCACAATTTTGACAATTTTGACAGTTTTGACAATTTTGACAATTTTCACTGTTTTTACAATCACATGATGCAAAATGCAAAAAAAATTAATTTTAATTGAAAACCCTCAACACCACTTACTTTAATTCGAAATTCGATCTATCCAAGCAGTCTTTGCTCGATTTATCGGGGTTGTGTTTTTTTGTTCGCCCTTTTGTTTTTCTTCTCGACTTAGAAAACGGATGTGTTTGATTCACGACCGAGAGTAATCGATTCAGTGAAAATAAGCGAAAAATCATACAGCTTGACTGCTTTGATCGTACTGTTTTTTTTTTCGTTCTGACGGAAAACAATAACAAGCTCCGAGTTGGCTGTCAGTCAGCAAACAGAAAGTCAAACCGAACGTTTTGAGTGGCAGTTGGCCGTTCAAATATGTCGGGGGAACATTCTTGATTGAAAAGGATACAGTATTGTTTTTATTGAAAAGCACTGTAGAAAATGTTCACCTCTAATTTAAGAAATTATTTCTACAGTTTTTTTTCAATTTGGCAGGATCATTAATTATTGCGTTTTTCACCAGCTATTTTATATTAACTGATTATTCTTATCGAATCGAGTCAACCGCCTTCTGTTTGCCTGTTTAACATACGCCGGCGTTCACACCAAAGTTGACTTTCGGTGCTATCCATCATTTACCTTTGCCGGACGAACCCATATTTTACCCAGATCGAGCTTGAGTCGAGTTTTTCGAGGAGGAGGGTATCAATTTCTCGGACCAGAAAATACCGGTCATCAAATAGAAAGAAAAACCCCCAAACCGTAAATTAATGGAGGCATTCGTGCCGTTTTGGTTTGGCTAGGTTCGGTTCCGTGGGTGGAATTGATTAATTTTCGTTCCAATTTTCCGTCTCATTCGGTAAGGTTTTTCAAAGAAGTATAATTCGTTATTTTTGCCAAGCGCTGGGCCACCGTCTGAGCTGCTGTTTTTCCCTAAGGCGAAGTCCTTGTAATGAATAAAAACTTTCGCTGATGTGGTTTTATTTACAGCATAGCACTCCTTCATAAGCTTTTTTTCCCGGATGAGATTAAAATAAAATTTGCCACGTAATCCGCTGCGGCGTTGGGAACAAAAATCGAATTAAGCGATACATGGAGAAAAAAAAGTAATTTACCTTTCACTTTGATTAACATCGCGACGGCGTCGTCGTGTATGGAAATTGCGAAACGACGCTCCCGGTCATATACATGTAAATATTGGAGTGGAGAATTCCTTCAAACCACCCATTAATGGAAGATGGCCCTCTGGGGTGTAATTTTTACTCCGTTTTCGATGAGGTTTCCTCCGATTAAAATCGATTATTTTCCTCAGAAAAATAAAATAAAAATTATCCTTACGTCAACAAAAGTTGGTTTTTTATTTAAAGAAATAATTATGTTTTCTTTTTTTTATTTACATGTAGTCAATATCAATTAATTTTGCAGCAAAATTGATGGAAATAATTGCAGGTCAAATCAAAAGAAAACATCACAAAGATTTTTTCAGTCATAAAACCCCTGTAAGAAATAAACACATCGGAAAGAAAAAAAATGGCGAAAAGATTAGAACAGCTGTCTTACTCATCATTTTATCGAAAAATGCAAGTGTCAATACATTTTGCATATTTTTTTTTCAAATTCTGAATGGAGAACAACTTTCAGCTATGACTATGAGCCATGATTGACAATTCTATTTTTCCACCTCACCCATTTGTTTCAGTCGCTGTTGAGTGACGCGGAATCGGAACTGACAATTTTCATAATTTTAAAAGCTCTCGAGCCAACGGGATCAGGTGTTCCTACCTGGGAGACTGAATTCCTGCGTTGTCAATTGGGTGCGGGCGAAACGTTTTTCTAAACCACCTGGGGTCCTGTAGACCCACACATTATGATAATTTGCAATCGGTATTATTTTGCTGCTTTGTTTTCCCGGAAATAAACGTGGATAAATAACAACAACTTTCCACCTTCCCATAAACCTAGGTGCTGCGGGATTAATAAATGCAAAAATTATGTATAATTTTTCTCGGTCCCACCTTTGTTTTTCGCAAAATAACTGCGCGGTTTTTCTGAATGACCTCGCCGGGGTTTTCTTCTGGGAATATGAGTTAATCGAAGGCCAGCTTCTAATGCAGTCGAGAGGAATTTTCTGCGGAATAGAATAAATTCCGCTGATGGAGAATTTCGTTTAATTGTCGAACAAACTCCATTAATAATTTGAAACGGAACTTGAAATGGAAACATTGATAAAATTGTCAAAATTGTCGAAATTGTCACAATTGTCACAATTGTCAAAATTGTCAAAATTGTCAAAATTGTCAGAATTGTCAAAATTGTCAAAATTGTCAAAATTGTCAAAATTGTCAAAATTGTCAAAATTGTCAAAATTGTCAAAATTGTCAAAATTGTCAAAATTGTCAAAATTGTCAAAATTGTCAAAATTGTCAAAATTGTCAAACTTATCAAATTTGTCAAAATTTTTAAAATTTTTAAATTTGTCAAAATTGTCAAAATTGTCAAAATTGTCAAAATTGTCAAAATTGTCAAAATTGTCAAAATTGTCAAAATTGTCAAAATTGTCAAAATTGTCAAAATTGTCAAAATTGTCAAAATTTTCAAAATTTTCAAAATTGTCAAAATTGTCAAAATTGTCAAAATTGTCAAAATTGACAAAATTGTCAAAATTGTCAAAATTGTCAAAATTGTCAAAATTGTCAAAATTGGCAAAATTGTCAAAATTGTCAAAATTGTCAAAATTGTCAAAATTGTCAAAATTGTCAAAATTGTCAAAATTGTCAAAATTGTCAAAATTGTCAAAATTGTCAAACTTATCAAATTTGTCAAAATTTTTAAAATTTTTAAATTTGTCAAAATTGTCAAAATTGTCAAAATTGTCAAAATTGTCAAAATTTTCAAAATTTTCAAAATTGTCAAAATTGTCAAAATTGTCAAAATTGTCAAAATTGTCAAAATTGACAAAATTGACAAAATTGTCAAAATTGTCAAAATTGTCAAAATTGTCAAAATTGTCAAAATTGTCAAAATTGTCAAAATTGTCAAAATTGTCAAAATTGTCAAAATGGTGAAAAGGGTCAAAATTTCAAAATTGTCATAATAATCTGTATTTTTATGTTCAAAATTGTAGAAAAAATTTAAGTGGTCAAAATTCTCTGAATTTTTGAAATGACAAAATTTTCAATATTTTGAATCCTTGGTTAAAATATTTTGAATGTTTTTTCACAGTTATTTTTGCTGGTGGGAAAAGAAACAAAGTGCGGAAAAACATTGAAAAGGCAACGACTGCTTCGATTGAATGAATTTCAAATTTTGTAAAGTGTTGTTGATCTACTTATTTTCAAGGGATTCTTAGGGTGACTTTATCGGTCAACTAAAAAAAATCAATAGCAAAATAACATAGGAAATAAATTTGTTTAGGCAAATGCAGTAATTTCGTCGAGGTGCCAGAGAATAACCGTAATCACACCAAAGTGTGCTAATAAATGTCAACATTTAGTTTTTTCCCCAGCCGCTCCAGAGCACTAAATTTTCCCCGTCTCCAAAAAGTGTGGGGAGCACGGAGTCGATAATTGTCCCTCCCGATGGGGAAGAAAGCCGTAATTTACCAGCTGAGCCTACTCCCAGCGTCAGGGACTGTGCGGTGTTGTTTATGAGAGAAAATCCACT
This sequence comes from Uranotaenia lowii, assembly GCF_029784155.1. Lineage (NCBI taxonomy): Eukaryota > Metazoa > Arthropoda > Insecta > Diptera > Culicidae > Uranotaenia > Uranotaenia lowii. The sequence continues at coordinate 3,914,250 of NC_073691.1, forward strand.
CCGGGTAGACCAACGGCAAACGTTATTGGTTGATTTGTGTAGGTTCGGGGCCAATCCGGCCAATAACATCGGACCAAAGCCAACGAATCTACGAAAGGGACGAAGCAACAACAGATGGCAGCTCTTCACATGTCGCTTATCAAAATGAAAGTTGGGAAAACAATAAAAAAAATGAGGTCAATCTGCACACTCGGGGACGGAGGATAAGGTGGGAAGTGGAGGAAAGGGAAGCCCGATAAGATAAACACTCAGACAAAAACACTCACACAAACAAACAACCGCCCTTTGTTGTTGTTTTCCTTTCGCTAGGGACAATATTCTACCACCGGTTGATGGATTTCTCTATCTGTCTGTCCCGGGGAGTCAAAAATCTTCGACAGATTTCAACCTACGGTCGAAATCGTTCACTTTAAAACTATAGACAATCCGGCTCAAAGGACCAACACAAAAAACTTCTCGATGAACGAGGAGCCTAAATTCCGTGCTCTGAACACGATTCTATTGAAACAAATCTATAAGAGGGAATGACAGCTGAATTTAAATGGGAATTTGAGGTTAGGAAAGCCGCCAATCTAAATCGCTCGTTTCGAAACGAAAACTGGTGGTTAGCTGGTGGTGCAATCGACAAATGCTCTTTTCCAGTTTTGGGTTAAACTGTTGAAATAATTTAGACGAAAAAGGAAGAGATAAACCTCATCCAATGTTAAGTTTCAATCCCTCAACTCTGACAACTTTTCGATTGAAATTTGCTAAAGTGTCACATCTATAATAGTTATTATCGACGGTCGTTACACTTATTCATGATTGGGAATGAACTTCGAAGTCAATTTCCTAAGCGTATTTGCTAAATTTCAATCAGAAAATAGGGGTTTGTTAGGTTTCTCAAGAACTTCGAATCGTTAATTAGCTTTTCTCCCCGGAAATGATTTAACTTTCTAGTTTTCAAGGGGGCGGTACAAGAAAACCACACCCATTCAAATATCCAATCTAACATTCTAGGAAAGTTGGGAACGCCCTTGCTAGAAATGAATTAATTTGTTTCCAAAACCTTGAACTTGTCATCATCATCCCTAGTCGAGGGGGGGTGAGCATTCACATATTGATCACAAAGTGTTCGAAGCAATGTCACCAGCTGAAGCTTCACGACATCAATGACACCCACTAACTTTGGGTTCAATCAGTGCCAAATCTCCGGGAAAATGCATATCGTGTCGCCATAAATTGAACTCCCGACTTTGTCAGACAGAGGAAAAAAAAATTCATACGCAGTTGATTCGTTTTTTTGTCACATCTCCAGTCAATCTAGTCCTAAATAAAGTCTGAGTCTGAATCGGAAACGAAGCCATGGTTATGTTTGCTTCCAACGATGAAATTCCAGTGAACTTTTACTCCCTTTTAGGGATTGACACGATACAATGTATCCTGTCTAGGTTTGATTTGGTTTCGCGATAAACGAGGTGTTGATTTAGTACATTTAAGCTGTAATCCAACAGTTTTTTTAGTGCAGTTTCTATTTGAATTGCCCATCTAATCGAAACTTGATACGGCGCCTTGTTAATTAAATTAGAAAATAATTACCTGCTAGCTTATGGACAAAACAACGTGGATCCCGTATAAAATTTCCACTTCCATTTGCATTCAAAATTAAAAGTAAAAAATAAAACTACGCAATGAAAAACAAACCTTTTTACAATTTGCAGCTGGTGCCACTAAATAGGAAATAACAATTTAGCTATTCAAACCTTTAGACTTCCGGCAAGGCATTTGCTGTTGATGAAATCCTTTTTTGTGAACACTTTCGAGATGATCCATTTCGAAAGATTCCACTTTTTTTTTCACGAGCGAAGATTCAAACATTCGGAACATTTTCTCCCGGACGCGCACAACAGCAAAAAAACAAACAAACAAACATATGTATGAACAAATCAACGCCTACTTCTTTTAAATCAACCCGTTTGAAGAACTGTTGTTTTGACCCAATATCTGGTTCCAGGAAAACACATAATATAAGAAAAATTCTACCGATGATTAAGTTTTATCTGCTTTATGAGCAAACCTTTTGCTGTTTAAAAGCTATTTCTTCCGGATGGCTCTAATGGTAATTTTTCTTCGATGACCTGAGACATAAAAATAATCTCAATGGCTGTGCACTAAACGATCAGGTCGTTTACTGAAATCACATTCATTAAAGTGCTTCCGGGAAGTCCCATCAAGTCGAACGGAATTATAGAAGAAAAGTATTGGAAAACAATGGCTGGACATTAAAAAACTGACTTCTAAGGAGCATTAGTTAAGTTCCTTCTATGAATCCAACTTACTATGATGATGTGAAGAAAATCGGAAAACAGTAAAAACTGACTGGAATGAATTTTAAAAATTTTATCAATTTGGACAATTTTGTCAATTTTGACAATTTTCTCAATTTTGACAATTTTGATAATTATTACAATTTTTACAATTTTGACAATTTGACTATTTGACTATTTGACAATTTGACAGTTTTGACAATTTTCACAGTTTTGACAATTTTGAGAATTTTGACAATTTCGACAATTTTGACAATTTTGACAATTTTGACAATTTTGACAATTTTGACAATTTTGACAATTTTGACAATTTTGACAATTTTGACAATTTTGACAATTTTGACAATTTTGACAATTTTGACAATTTTGACAATGTTGACAATTTTGACAATTTTGACAATTTTGACAATTTTGACAATTTTGACAATTTTGACAACTTTGACAATTTTGACAATTTTGACAATTTTGACAATTTTGACAATTTCGACAATTTTGACAATTTTGACAATTTTGACAATTTTGACAATTTTGACAATTTTGACAATTTTGACAATTTTGACAATTTTGACAATTTTGACAATTTTGACAATTTTGACAATTTTGACAATTTTGACAATTTTGACAATTTTGACAATTTGGACAATTTCGACAATTTCGACAATTTTGACAATTCGGACAATTCGGACAATTTTGACAATTTTGACAATTTGGACAATTTTGACAATTTGGACAATTTTGACAATTTTGACAATTTTGACAATTTTGACAATTTTGACAATTTTGACAATTTTGACAATTTTGACAATTTTGACAATTGTGACAATTTTGACAATTTTGGCAATTTTGACAATTTTGACAATTTAGACAATTTTGGCAATTTCGACAATTTTGACAATTTTGACAATTTTGACAATTTTGACAATTTTGACAATTTTGACAATTCGGACAATTTTGACAATTTTGACAATTTTGACAATTTTGACAATTTTGACAATTTTGACAATTTTGACAATTTTGACAATTTTGACAATTTTGACAATTTTGACAATTTTGACAATTTTGACAATTTTGACAATTTTGACAATTTTGACAATTTTGACAACTTTGACAATTTTGACAATTTTGACAATTTTGACAATTTTGACAATTTTGACAATTTTGACAATTTTGACAATTGTGACAATTTTGACAATTTTGACAATTTTGACAATTTTGACAATTTTGACAATTTTGACAATTTTGACAATTTCGACAATTTCGACAATTTTGACAATTCGGACAATTTTGACAATTTTGACAATTTTGACAATTTTGACAATTGTGACAATTTTGACAATTTTGACAATTTTGACAATTTTGACAATTTTGACAATTTTGACAATTTTGACAATTTTGACAATTTTGACAATTTTGACAATTTTGACAATTTTGGCAATTTTGACAATTTCGACAATTTTGACAATTTTGCAATTTTGACAATTTTGACAATTTTGAAAATTTTGACAATTTTGACAATTTTGACAATTTTGACAATTTTGACAATTTTGACAATTTTGACAATTTTGACAATTTTGACAATTTTGACAATTTTGACAATTTTGACAATTTTGACAATTTTGACAATTTTGACAATTTTGACAATTTTGACAATTTTAACAATTTTGACAATTTTGACAATTTTGACAATTTTGACAATTTTGACAATTTCGACAATTTCGACAATTTTGACAATTCGGACAATTCGGACAATTTTGAAAATTTTGACAATTTTGACAATTTTGACAATTTGGACAATTTTGACAATTTTGACAATTTTGACAATTGTGACAATTTTGACAATTTTGGCAATTTGGAAAAGTTCGTTTTTCGTGGCAATTCGGCTTCGCGTTCTTCCGAGCCACCATGGTCGCTGAATCCTCCTGCAACACATTCATGCCTTTCTCTGCTCGACTAATCCGATCAGGTCCGGAATGCTCTGTGGGCCGATCTGAAACTAGAAAACACTTACCATTCTGTTCCGATTTTCACATATTAAGTACCAAGCAAAACTTGTTCCTGAATGACAAAACAGCTTAACCTCAATAAACGGGTTCGGCAAATTGTTACTTTTTTAGAGATGTATTGTATCGTTGTGTTTAGCTTAATCCAGGCCATCTTCACTTTGCTATGAGGTAAGATTTACCTTTTTTGGATTCCCCTGTTTTCTCGGTGAACTGTATCTTTTTTCACAGCTCGATTCAGGTAAACTTTACCTCACTGTTATCTTTTCGACTTCCACGAGTGTTCAGCTTGCTATCTCGATAAATTTTACTTTTATTTATTATCCCTTTCATTGAAAATTGGATTTTATGCAATAGTTTGCACTCGCAGTTATCCGTACAAAGGTTGACTGAAAAGCGGTTAGCTTGTAGAAATCCGACAGATGTTACACTGATTTGACAATTCGCACAAATGTCGTAGTCATGAGTGCGCAGTCCAATCTAGTGGGCTGCGTATAATTTTTTCCGTGTGACAATTGTTCACAATTGTTGACAATCAATCACAATTAATGACAATTATTGACAATTGTGGACATATCCATACCCTGCGAAGGTTACTTGAAGGATCTCCAGTGTAGTGGTGGTTGTCGTACTTTCGAATTATATTTATTCTTAAAAATTTGGGACCACTTGTAATATGCTTCAACGTTAGCTAGGTATCCAGGTAGCCATCCACAGGACCGGCGTAATCGACATGGATGCGCTCCCAGGGCTTCGTTGGAATCGGCCATGACTCCAGATTGGTTTTTCTCGGGGATTTTGCGGTACAGAAACAGCATCGTCGAACATTGGATTTCTGCTGCACGGAATGGATGCGTGTGTTGATGTTTGCAAGGAATTCACCGATGTACTAATTTCGTTTGCTGATGTGCTTACAGCTACAGTTTCCGGCTCTCGAATTGCTGGTTGAGCAATCATTTTTCGGACCAGTTCGGGGATGATTGTCATGTCCGACGCACAGTCTAGAAGTAACTGGACTTGCTTGGAGGCTTCGACAGGCTGGCAGGCTTCGGATGATGGGCGATGTTGTTGACGTATTTGACGTTTCCGCCTTTCTCGACCGCTTTTGTTTCTTGTTTGACGCTGATGATCTGATTGCAAACCTTCACTATGTTTTTAAGGGGCATCATCGGCGGGTGCGGATTCTTCTTCTTGAAGTTTGCCAATCAATCATGTCCGGATGTCTACATCGCGAGGGAAGTGGAGACCACAGACGAACTGGAGCCCCTTGAATTCATCGTTGGAAGCTTCGTCAACTGGAACGCTTCACAATTTTTAGACACTGATAGCGAGCGTTGCAGAGCGATGTTTGCCTTCCGAAAAGTTTCTTCAGTTTAGTGACGGTTTCTTCAAAATTGAATTCATGGGGTTGCTTGGGCAGCATGCTGTTCACACAGCATTTGTTAAACTGCGTGCCAATTTCGTGGAGTAGAAACCTCACCTTCGGGTTGTCGTCCAACTTCTTGCCGTTTTCTTTGAAAACGCCTTCGAAGCGCGCGTCCAAGATTAAAAAAATATTCCGTCGTCAGGATCGTACCAGAACTCGTCGATAACAGTTGCGAGGGACTCGATGATTCGCTTATTGCCAGCCGGATTGGTGTTCGTGCTTTGGTGATCTGCAATCTACCGCTACTGGTTTGCGATGCGATTAGTTCGGTGTAGGGGTGTCAGGTGTCCTGATTTTTCAGGATTTGTCCTGATTTTCGAGAGGCCGTCCTGATTTTTCAAAAACGCTTGAATTGTCCTGATTTTTTAAAAATGGCCCTTAAAATGTCCTGATTGGTCCTGATTTTTGAAAAATATCTAAATTATAACTAAATTTATTGTTGAATGATGAGGAAATCAAACAAATCTCCAATAAAATAGTTTAACCAATGATAATCTTTGGTTCAAATGATATTGAAATGGTGTTTTCGACATGACCTGCTGGCCAGCCAAGGTTCTTCTCGCTTCTGTTGGCTTTTTCAGCACCTGTATTTCGCCTATAGCTATGCAATCTAAGCAGAACTGCATGTTATTTTCACCAATTTAGTGCTGTCCTGAAAAATCCTGATTTTTTCATCGCGGTGTCCTGATTTTTGAGAAAACGACCTGGCACCTCTGGTTCGGTGTGCATTATCGCTTCTCGGAAAGCCTGTATTCTTTGATAAGTGACACAAGTAAATACGGGCTGAGGATACTTATTATTTACATCTTGTTTTTTTCGTGATTAGAATACGAAGGAACAAATTTTTATGTTTGTTACTGTATAGCTATGACAGCAAGTCACGGCTATCTCGACTTGATACCAACAAAAACAAATAAGCCAGCCCCATGACTTCAAACGGCATAGTGCTTCAAATTTATTTGATTCTTCTTTCTTTGTACCTACCAATAATTCTAGTTAACAATTCCCAATATTTACAGAAGTCCTCTGACCTGTTGAATACTTTTTAATCGTTTCCCGTTTTGGTTGATTTTCAGTCCAAACAGTTTCCAGCGCATGATGAACGATTTCTTTGCATGACATCGAAATATTAAAAAAAACTGTTTTCCATGTTTTTCGCTGATTGTATGGAAGATTGTTTATTCTGACACATCTTTGTTTATGTAAGTTGAAGCACCAAGCTCCCAGTTTGGTTAAAAAACATCTGAATAAAATTGAGCGCAAAAACACCGAAAAGGAAATTTTACCACGTGTGTCGGACATGTTATCGAAACTCCAGTAAATTATTCCCAGAAGGATTTGAAGGCGGGCAATTTTCAAAGGCCCTTACGAAAGAAACTCGCTTTATAAAAAGACCACGTCCTGATTTTTTTTTTTTTTTGAGGTACGCATTATTCAAAGTTCTAAACCGCGGCACTGCAGCATCCCGAGCCGATTGCCGAGCTGGTTTGTTGGCTGGCTGATGTGTGTGGGCCGAGAAAAAAAAAACGACAACGTGCTTCTCTCCTCACATCATGGGAAAATCACAACGAACCCCAGAGTCAGTAAACAACTTCAATGGCTCTGAGACGGACGGATGGGAAAATCAAACGCCTCGATTGAATATTTATTAGAGAAGTAGACGAGCAAGCCCTGACTGCCCATTTTCACCCTCTTACCTTCAAGCTGTTGCCGCTATGCTATTGCTGTTGTTTTTTTCATCCGAATCCAAGTATAAAAGCATAGGAAATTCCATATCCGTTTCCTTCGCTGTTGGTTTCCTTTCAAAACAAAATATCTTTCTGCTGTTCGATATTTTTCACCCCCTGGCTCGGCTGGTAGACTCTTTTAAAGCGTATCCGCTTTCCACAATAAAGGCAGCTCCAGAGGGGGGTTTAAACGTTCAAACCCCGCTCTGCTGAGGGACATGGAGATATTGTTTGGATCTTACAGAGTCTAAATATTGAGAAGGTTAGGGGGGTTGGGTTCAAGGTTAGAATATTTTTAAAAGAGATAGCAGCAAAAAAAAAACACAAACCTACGTTTCCAAAGGAACTGTAAATTTGCCACAATTTGATTTCCATAAACTTCACATCTGCTTACTTTGTTCGAGAAAACTTTCTGTCGTTTCTCCATATCGCCGCCTACTCAGCAGCAATGACATTGACATTGCGTAGCAACCGTCGTCGTCGTCGTCAACCGGATTTGTTGAATGTTGACAACTCTTCCATGAATGTGTGTATATCCAAATCCAATCCAGAAGCAGCGTTCAAAGCTCGTTAGTTTTCAATTTGTAATTCAAGAGACAAGCCAAAGTTTCTCAACATACATTTTTCCAGCCAACCAGCCAAGTCAACGACTACTGTGATATGCGATGTTTTTCCGCCTGATGGCGTCGAGAAGAAAGTCGATAATCTTCATAGCGAGCAGCAGCAGGATCAATTTGCCACATGGTGTTATCCTAGGTTAGGTTTTTACACTCTGTCGTCGTCACGTTTTCGTTCCATATTGACGGCAGACGGCACTTCCAATTAGTAGTCGAATTCTTGAAAGCAACTCCTCAACCCCCCAACTGAAATAAAACCAAAATTCGCCAAACTTTCAGTCGCATCATTCTTACATGAAGAGGGACAAGTGCGAGGAAGCCACGCTATTTGTGATTGCTTTTGAAGTTTTGCTGACATTTTTGGCAGTTCTCCACCCGAAAAATAAACCCCAAAAGAGCAGCTCGCCGATGTGGTAGAATTGTGACAGACAAGCAGCAAATCAGCTCCATGACGGTCGTTCGACGGGGGTGAAAAGTTTCTTGTAAAGAGCAACGATACGGCTTCCGCGCCTTCCACCGACTTCCGCTTTCTTTCCGGGAAGGTACTTCCGTACAGAAAATGCCCGACCGGAGAGTAAATTTGATTGTCAGTTCGAGGGAACTTTGAAGCTCGAAGTTGGTTGGATACGTTTCGACCAAACGACACACGGATCGAGGACCCACAGGGCATTTTGGGACCGAAAGTTGGAACCGGTCTGTGCTTTGATCTTGCTCGGGAAGGGAACTACACATCGAAACTGAGAAGCCTCAAGCTGGGTGGTCTTACAGAAGCACAAGTCTATAGGTACACCCTCATCTGGGAAGCAGTAAAATCCGTTACACAGTTTATACGGACGTAAAAGAAACATCGCTTCCGTTGAAAGATCAATTTTTTTTTACACCAGTTTATTCACCGGAGGGGGCATTTCTTAACTGTTTCGTTGGTAGAAAAGCTCAATTTTGAAAATAATTGGATTATTTGCGACACAATTTCAATTGAATGGCTTGTCAAAATTTTCATGAAACCAGGAGGCCATCATCGGATCGACTTCTGTAAACATTTTCAGTCCGAAGATTTGTATCAAAATCGTGCCGGATTCGGTCCGTTCTTCAGATAAAAAACGGACATAAATGTGACCAAAGTACGATCAATTTTCTTAACCTTGTCGTGCTCTTGGAAAGTTAACTCCAATCATAATTTCGAGCATGTTGTGTGTATCTTCCAAAAGCGTAAATTTTCATACGACAATCCATTTATTTTTCATTTCTTGTCAGATGTCGAGGAAAAAAAAATGCTCGTAAACGTATAAATTTGGATTGATCGATAGCATTTCTGGACTGGGTTGATCGTCGTGCCATCGAGGAAAATTGACCAAACTTCTCGAATTGTAGAAATTTCCAAAATTCTAACTTCGAGGACATCAAACCGGAATTAATTATTTTGACCTATCACAAAGTAAAATATATCTCCTAATTGAATCCTGCATGTATTTTTTTTCGTATTTCAATAAAGGGCCGTTCAAATACACAGTAACGTAACACGCAGCGAAAAAATCTTTTAGGACAAAGAATTAGTCGCCAAACAAAGGAAAATTTCTTTGATTCTGGGACAAATATTTGTTTCAAAAAATTTGAAAAGGAGTTTGTTTCAATAGAGTAGTATTGTTTTGAATGAAAATCAATTTCGTTTTGGTTCAAACACCAAGTTTTATTTGAGTGATGCTTTGGATGTTTTTACCCTCTCCCTCTTCCTCCTTTGTAACACGTAAAAACACGTTTAAAATACTGAAAAAGCTGCTATATACCATCCTCCCCTAAACGCGTTACCTTAATCAAAGCAATCGAAAGATTCCCTTGAATTCAACCACGGATTGCTTTGATTCAGTGAGAAAGTCAGATAGTAGAGGACTAAGAGAGTATGAGAAGTAGAGAGTGAAATTGAAGAGAGTAGTGTAAAAGAAACCTGAAAAGGAGAGTATAAGAGAGTAAGAGAGTCTAGGAAAAGACAACGAGAATAGAAATGTGAGAGAGCTAGAAACAAATAATGCCAGTCAGTGAGTCAGTGGTCAGGATGAAGTTCAAGTCCAAGAGAAGGCAAACAGACTAGAAGCATAAGAGAGCTAGTGAGTAAATTGGTAAAAGGCCGGAAAAGTGGAAGAGTGTAGGATAAAGTGTGGGAAAATGGTGATAGTTGGAGACAGTTAGAAAGAAAGTTAGAAAGACAGTTAGACGGTATGACATAAACTGTATAAAAGAGCACGAAAGTAAAAAATAGTAATGAGTGATACAGCGAAACTCCCAAAAATTAGAAAGCGAAGCGAAACTTCAAAAGTAAGAAAGTATGAGAACAAAAGTGTAAAAAATAAGACAAGTAGAAAATAAAACACAAGGAAAATCAGAGAGTAAAAGAGAAAAAGAATAACGGAGTGAGAGAAAAATAAGAATGTTTAAAAAATATTAAAAAAATGAATAAAAATGAAAAAAATGACAAAAATGACACAAATTAAAAAAAAAACAAAATTGACAAAATTGACACAATTGACAAAATTGACAAAATTGACAAAAATGACAAAATTGACAAAATTGACAAAATTGACAAAATTGACAAAATTGACAAAATTGACAAAATTGACAAAATTGACAAAATTGACAAAATCGACAAAATTGACAAAATTGACAAAATTGACAAAATTGACAAAATTGACAAAATTGACAAAATTGACAAAATTGACAAAATTGACAAAATTTACAAAATTGACAAAATTGACAAAATTGACAAAATTGACAAAATTGACAAAATTGACAAAATTGACAAAATTGACAAAATTGTCGAAATTGACAAAATTGACAAAATTTGCGAAATTGACAAAATTGACAAAATTGACAAAATTAACAAAAATGACAAAAATTACAAAATTGACAAAATTGACAAAATTTACAAAACTGACAAAATTGACGAAATTGACAAAATTGAAAAAAATGACAAAATTGACAAAATGACAAAATTGACAAAATTGACAAAATTGACAAAATTGACAAAATTGACAAAATTGACAAAATTGACAAAATTGACAAAATTGACAAAATTGACAAAATTGACAAAATTGACAAAATTGACAAAATTGACAAAATTGACAAAATTGACAAAATTGACAAAATTGACAAAATTGACAAAATTGACAAAATTGACAAAATTGACAAAATTGACAAAATTGACAAAATTGACAAAATTGACAAAATTGACAAAATTGACAAAATTGACAAAATTGACAAAATTGACAAAATTGACAAAATTGACAAAATTGACAAAATTGACAAAATTGACAAAATTGACAAAATTGACAAAATTGACAAAATTGACAAAATTGACAAAATTGACAAAATTGACAAAATTGACAAAATTGACAAAATTGACAAAATTGACAAAATTGACAAAATTGACAAAATTGACAAAATTGACAAAATTGACAAAATTGACAAAATTGACAAAATTGACAAAATTGACAAAATTGACAAAATTGACAAAATTGACAAAATTGACAAAATTGACAAAATTTACAAAATTGACAAAACTGACAAAATTGATAAAATTGACAAAATTGACAAAATTGACAAAACTGACAAAATTGATAAAATTGACAAAATTGACAAAATTGACAAAATTGACAAAATTGACAAAATTGACAAAATGGACCAAATTGACAAAATTGACAAAATTTAACATTGACAAAATTGACAAAATTGACAAAATTGACAAAATTGACAAAATTGACAAAATTGACAAAATTGACAAAATTGACAAAATTGACAAAATTGACAAAATTGACAAAATTGACTGAATTGACTAAATTGACTAAATTGACAAAATTGACAAAATTGACAAAATTGACAAAATTGACAAAATTGACAAAATTGACAAAATTGACAAAATTGACAAAATTGACAAATTGAAAAAATCAACAAAATTGACAAAAATGACAAAAATGACAAAAATGACAAAAATGACAAAAATGACAAAAATGACAAAAATGACAAAAATGACAAAAATGACAAAAATGACAAAAATGACAAAAATGACAAAAATGACAAAAATGACAAAAATGACAAAAATGACAAAAATGACAAAAATGACAAAAATGACAAAAATGACAAAAATGACAAAAATGATAAAAATGACAAAAATGACAAAAATGACAAAAATGACAAAAATGACAAAAAATGACAAAAATGACAAAAATGACAAAAATGACAAAAATGACAAAAATGACAAAAATGACAAAAATGACAAAAATGACAAAAATGACAAAAATGACAAAAATGACAAAAATGACAAAAATGACAAAAATGACAAAAATGACAAAAATGACAAAAATGACAAAAATGACAAAAATGACAAAAATGACAAAAATGACAAAAATGACAAAAATGACAAAAATGACAAAAATGACAAAAATGACAAAAATGACAAAAATGACAAAAATGACAAAAATGACAAAAATGACAAAAATGACAAAAATGACAAAAATGACAAAAATGACAAAAATGACAAAAATGACAAAAATGACAAAAATGACAAAAATGACAAAAATGACAAAAATGACAAAAATGACAAAAATGACAAAAATGACAAAAATGACAAAAATGACAAAAATGACAAAAATGACAAAAATGACAAAAATGACAAAAATGACAAAAATGACAAAAATGACAAAAATGACAAAAATGACAAAAATGACAAAAATGACAAAAATGACAAAAATGACAAAAATGACAAAAATGACAAAAATGACAAAAATGACAAAAATGACAAAAATGACAAAAATGACAAAAATGACAAAAATGACAAAAATGACAAAAATGACAAAAATGACAAAAATGACAAAAATGACAAAAATGACAAAAATGACAAAAATGACAAAAATGACAAAAATGACAAAAATGACAAAAATGACAAAAATGACAAAAATGACAAAAATGACAAAAATGACAAAAATGACAAAAATGACAAAAATGACAAAAATGACAAAAATGACAAAAATGACAAAAATGACAAAAATGACAAAAATGACAAAAATGACAAAAATGACAAAAATGACAAAAATGACAAAAAATGACAAAAATGACAAAAATGACAAAAACGACAAAAATGACAAAAATGACAAAAATGACAAAAATGACAAAAATGACAAAAATGACAAAAATGACAAAAAAGAAAAAAAAATGACAAAAATTACAAAAATTATAAAAAATATCTAAAATTACACTTATGACAAAAATTACACAAATGATAAAATTTTAAATTGGTTTTCATCAATTCAAAAAAAAAAAATATTGTCTGTATTCTGATTACAATCAATATTAGTACTCAGTTTGAAAATTGTCCCAGTCAGACTTCTTTCGTTCTTTACATTTTTCAGTGGGAAAATCGGATAAAAATCGTGTCGAAATCAAACGATAACCGGGTCGATTTTGATCTTAAGAGTCGAGATTGGCTTTTACTTCTTCCTGTTCTATCAGTTTGTTAACTCTCCGGTGAAAAAAATCCGGTAAACCAACAATCAAAACATGAACTCATCGCTGTCGTACTTTGTCACCATTGCTGAGAGCTCCCGATTTAACTATTCATAATTGAATTTTTTTCTCTTATTCCTCGTTTTTTCACAGACTTCCGCTTCAATGGAATCCAAAAGAAGAGTGGAAAAGTAGCACCAGCTGCTACTCAAGAGTCAGTTAAGTTTGACGAAAAACAGAAAAATGAGAAAGTGCAACAAACCATCGTTATCGTCGTCGTCGTCGTCGTCTGAAAACTGGCAACTGTGACTCCAGGAAGGTGGTGGGGGTTTGTTTTTGTGGAAACCGGGAAGTGAAAAGTTCCGTTTGAAGTTTTTGTGTCCCTTCCCTTCTTAACCTGTTGAGTCCACTAGTAGTGCAAAAAAAAAAAAAACGGGTAATCAAGTTGGGGTGTTGTCGTTGCCGTTTTGAGTGACGGTGACGAAAAGTTTTCCGTCTTCAAACAAGAGACCACAACCACACGCTATGGTAGCTCGAGTGAGTGACGCGGAAGAGTGTTTTGGGTGGGTGAAAGTTTGTTTTCCTCTTCCGTCGTTTTGTGGCGATGGGTTCTAAAAATCGGTCCAGTGAGGTCCGGAAAACGGTGATTCAACCGAACATGTGTGATTCTTTCAAGTGGTGTTTGTAAAAGTAAATTGGGTCAATATGAAACCACCGACGGAAATGGATCTCAAAAACATCCCGGACAACTTCCTGGCGGTGGTCGCTCACATTGCCCTCGGGATGCAATCATCCGAGCATAACGGGTCCAGTGCTGTGGACTACAGCAGCCCGATCCTGAAGCCGGTAGTGGCCCGCATCTATCCGGTGTTTATAATTATGTACGCCCTGCCGGCGGCCCTCGGAATCGCCACAAATGTACTGATGGTGATGTACATCAGCAAGTACAAACTCTACAAGGACGCGACGCACGCGTTCGTGGTCAATTTGGCCTTCTGTCATACGGTCCAGTGCGCCTTCGTCCTGCCGATCACGCTGATGGTGATGCTGATCCAGAACTGGGTCTTCGGACAGTTCATGTGCTTCTTTTTGCCGCTGCTGCAGGTAAGTGTTTGAGAAAAAAACATCGGAAAGATAGCTCATCACGAACTTTAGTATGAAAGATAAGTTCATCGCGAACATGAGTATACTCTTGATCTTATCCAACTATGACTATTTTGTCATTTTTCTCTTTTTATCAAATTTCTGTTGTTTTTGTCATTTTTTGTATACATAGTATCAAAAAATTATCAAAATTGTCAAAGTTTTCAAAAATTTCAAAAAAATTTTGGCATTCTTGACAATTTTGACAATTTTGACAATTTTGACAATTTTGACAATTTTGACAATTTTGACAATTTTGACAATTTTGACAATTTTGACAATTTTGACAATTTTGACAATTTTGACAATTTTGACAATTTTGACAATTTTGACAATTTTGACAATTTTGACAATTTTGACAATTTTGACAATTTTGACAATTTTGACAATTTTGACAATTTTGACAATTTTGACAATTTTGACAATTTTGACAATTTTGACAATTTTGACAATTTTGACAATTTTGACAATTTTGACAATTTTGACAATTTTGACAATTTTGACAATTTTGACAATTTTGACAATTTTGACAATTTTGACAATTTTGACAATTTTGACAATTTTGACAATTTTGACAGTTTTGACAATTTTGACAATTTTGACAATTTTGACAATTTTGACAATTTTGACAATTTTGACAATTTTGACAATTTTGACAATTTTGACAATTTTGACAATTTTGACAATTTTGACAATTTTGACAATTTTGACAATTTTGACAATTTTGACAATTTTGACAATTTTGACAATTTTGACAATTTTGACAATTTTGACAATTTTGACAATTTTGACAATTTTGACAATTTTGACAATTTTGACAATTTTGACAATTTTGACAATTTTGACAATTTTGACAATTTTGACAATTTTGACAATTTTGACAATTTTGACAATTTTGACAATTTTGACAATTTTGACAATTTTGACAATTTTGACAATTTTGACAATTTTGACAATTTTGACAATTTTGACAATTTTGACAATTTTGACAATTTTGACAATTTTGACAATTTTGACAATTTTGACAATTTTGACAATTTTGACAATTTTGACAATTTTGACAATTTTGACAATTTTGACAATTTTGACAATTTTGACAATTTTGACAATTTTGACAATTTTGACAATTTTGACAATTTTGACAATTTTGACAATTTTGACAATTTTGACAATTTTGACAATTTTGACAATTTTGACAATTTTGACAATTTTGACAATTTTGACAATTTTGACAATTTTGACAATTTTGACAATTTTGACAATTTTGACAATTTTGACAATTTTGACAATTTTGACAATTTTGACAATTTTGACAATTTTGACAATTTTGACAATTTTGACAATTTTGACAATTTTGACAATTTTGACAATTTTGACAATTTTGACAATTTTGACAATTTTGACAATTTTGACAATTTTGACAATTTTGACAATTTTGACAATTTTGACAATTTTGACAATTTTGACAATTTTGACAATTTTGACAATTTTGACAATTTTGACAATTTTGACAATTTTGACAATTTTGACAATTTTGACAATTTTGACAATTTTGACAATTTTGACAATTTTGACAATTTTGACAATTTTGACAATTTTGACAATTTTGACAATTTTGACAATTTTGACAATTTTGACAATTTTGACAATTTTGACAATTTTGACAATTTTGACAATTTTGACAATTTTGACAATTTTGACAATTTTGACAATTTTGACAATTTTGACAATTTTGACAATTTTGACAATTTTGACAATTTTGACAATTTTGACAATTTTGACAATTTTGACAATTTTGACAATTTTGACAATTTTGACATTTGACAATTTTGACAATTTTGACAATTTTGACAATTTTGACAATTTTGACAATTTTGACAATTTTGACAATTTTGACAATTTTGACAATTTTGACAATTTTGACAATTTTGACAATTTTGACAATTTTGACAATTTTGACAATTTTGACAATTTTGACAATTTTGACAATTTTGACAATTTTGACAATTTTGACAATTTTGACAATTTTGACAATTTTGACAATTTTGACAATTTTGACAATTTTGACAATTTTGACAATTTTGACAATTTTGACAATTTTGACAATTTTGACAATTTTGACAATTTTGACAATTTTGACAATTTTGACAATTTTGACAATTTTGACAATTTTGACAATTTTGATAATTTTGACAATTTTGACAATTTTGACAATTTTGACAATACTGACAATTTTGACAATTTTGACAATTTTGACAATTTTGACAATTTTGACAATTTTGACAATTTCGACAATTTAGATAATTTCGAGAATTTTCATATTCTCTCGAATTGCCTTAAGAGTGATTAATTCGAATGTAATTAATATATTTGTGAAATTACAATAAGCTTTAGTCAAGCCGTACATTTTTTTGATTCCCAGTAGTATCATTTCCAGTCGATTACACGCGTTGTTTACGTGAGCAAACTTTGATTACAGCCCATTTATTATGAAAATTTTTCCTAGAGATTTCTCAAAACTATGAGATGAATTTTTGTTTTGAACAATTTATTTTTAAAATTTGAAATTCCCCCAAAGAAATTCCAGACAGTAATTGATAATGTTGAGGTACGCTAAACACCACCACACTCCAGTTAGTCACCAGATTTAATATTCATTTATTCATTGCTCATGCTGTCAGCTGCGGGCTTATATTTGTTTGAGCAAAGAGATAAAACCTTTTGTTGTTATCCCTTTGTTTTTGATAATCCTCGACGGCCTGTTTAGTGATAGTATGGTGTGATGAACTACAATCCGATGGAATTTTCCCAGCCTTTATTGCTCTCAGTTTCGAATTTCACAGGAAATATTTAAACTAACGCAAAGCCAAATAGCCAGCCCACAAAAATGGGTCGACATTTTGGGAGGGGGATCGATTTTAAATTGGAATTTTGCGGGAACGGCTTTTTAAGGTATGGGTGGCATCCCGGAAAACATTCCGGAATCGGTAAACAGTTTAGGGGAAGTTTCCCATCACAACTTTGCCGTAGCTTGTTTAGAAGCTAAAAATGGGGATTTTACGGAACTCAACTGTCAAAGACGATCGAGCGACCAACCGCTCGCTGTCAGAAAGTTTGGAATTCTTAGAATTTTGGTATCACTTACACATTGGAGTCTTTAAAAATCTTCCTTGATGCCAGTTGAGGAAACTTTTAAGAGCACTTTATTTTTGGGAATCAAAATAAATAACATACCATTAAACAAAAAGTTAAGAATGTGTTTTCGATGTGTGCACCAAATTCTGACCGTATTCGGAACTTTTTCGGTCCGAATTTCAAAATATTCTCAAAATATTCGTTCGAATCTTTTCCGAAAATCGTAAAGTATCTGCTCGAATTTAGATTTATGTTTTTTTTTCATAAGTTCTCATATTTTTTTCTAAATTTACGCTGACAAAAAATTAATGTATTATTTGAAGAAAAATTCCGACGAAACTTTTTTTTCTAAGTCGTTAGAATCATCCCAAATGAGAAAAGTAAATGTAGAAAGGCTTGAAAACAATCATCAATAAAGGTGGCTTCCTGCAGTTAAGAAGCAAGCTGAAGGAATTAACAATTCTTTCAAATAATCAATCGATGAGAGATCACAGTTCAACAGACCCACTTTTCTGGGACCTTATTTTCCAAGAAAATTCCTCCATCCAGGTATTTTTCGACAAAGATAGGAATCCCAAATATCGAGTTTCGAATTTTTTTTGTAAATAATTCGGTATCACAGAAAAAAGGTCACCGATAGATCGATGGCACAAAATCAATCCCAAATCAGTATTGTCAAAAAGTGAGCGACTGAACTGAGGCAAGAAAGACAGGGAACGAAACAGACCCTTTTGGAAAATTTCTTGTGAAAAATGATACACGACGGTTGCTCGCTTTTGTTGTTACCGAATCCCAAAAGTTCGACAACCAACCCTTAGCATCAAACGACTTTAGCTAAGGACACATATTCATGGATGCTGTACACAACGTTGACGTTGTTAATGTTAAATTTTGCTACACCTTCTTTTTAGGGATTTGGAATGCTCGTTCTTTAAAGTGCGCCTGTCAAACACAGTCAATTTATTATGACTGGGAAGCTGTGGTCCCATTTAAAATTTGGAGGGAGCTGCAGTAACAATGAAATGAAATACAAGTTTAGCAGAGACTACCTCTTCGACTCCGTTTCGAGAAGCTAGGGAAAAAGTTGTAAATTGGAGATTCTTGAAAGTTGAAACCGACTGTACCTATTTTTTTGTCTGAATTTTCTCTCAGCAAGCTTTGGCTTTTGTGTTTAAAGAGTGTTCAAGGATTGTTTTCGGTCATATTTTCGGTACAGCAGGCGTTGCCGTATTTAATATCGAAGATCAAAAAAATTTTTTTAAATTAAATTGTAGGGATACCATATGTAATACTTACGGTAGATAAAAAACTGCACCGAGAAATGGCAAGATCAACAAAGTCTCCCAAACAGAGTTATCCAAACTACACAGAAATTTTTTTTTACTATTACGTGTCACCGAAAACTGCAACCTTTAAAATAAATCATCTGTAATTAACAAAACCTGTTATTTTAAATTGTTTTCCTTGAAAGCTTACGAAGATTCATTTATAATTAAAGCAAATGTCCTGTAAAAAAGTTGTACACTAAAAATTAAATGTCACGTAATCATGTTTTCGACCTGTAAAATTACGGTAAATGTCCTGCTCCTTTTTGTTACAAGACATTTGCGTAATTTTACAGGAAATAATTTTTGCTGTGTAGACTGAGGATTGGTAATACCCACCCGTTTGACCCACGATTTTATTCTTGATCAAGCTGACCCACTGTAAAGTCCATACCGTGTTCCTAACTGCATTATCTGTTTGCCAGAATGAAAACACTGCCAGCTATCCCATAGTTCTCGAGAATTTCTATGTAATTGTCCAAATCAAGAGGAAAAGTTGTTGGCCTTCCTGAAATGCAGCCAGTTTTTCCCACGAATATAGTTCGCCAAATCCCAAATAAAACTATTTACAAACTAATTTCTAAGATTCCTATAAGTTACTCCACGGAGTCCCCTCAAAACTCCATGGAGTTTCTTAGGTACTTTACAGGGCTCCTTCACAAACTACTCAGAGTCTCCACAGAGTTCCTCCAGAAAATTCACGAGCTACCCTAAAGAACTCAACGGTATTTTCTCCCCCAATCTTCAGGAATTATATACAGAAACTCCATAGAGTTCTCTCCGAGTTCAGAGTTCCTCTCAGGAGCTCCACAGAATCTCATCAGGAGTTTCTTCAGAAACTTTATTGTTGAACACCTCACGGAGTCCTCTCAGGAACTCCACGAAGTGATATCTGGAACGCGACAGAGTTCCATCAAAAATTCAATGAACAACTCTAAGCCGTCTCTGCGGAAATTCACAGAGCCACAGAAACTGTGAAAAACTTTCAGTCCCCTCTGGAACTTCTAAGAGCCCTTACGGAGTTCCATCAGAAACTTAATGGAGTCTCCTGACAAATTTCACGAAATCTTCTCAGAACTCCATGGAGGAACTCCTCAGAGCACCTTGAAGGGATTCCTGAGTGTCCTCGGGAACTTTCCAGGGCTCCTTCACAAACTCCTCACAGTCTCCACAGAGTTTCTCCAGAAAATCCACGGAGTCTCCTAAGGAATACAACGGAATTTGCTCCCTCATCTTCTGAATTTATGTACAGGAACTCCCTAGAGTCCTCTGTGGGTTTCATAGATCCTCTCAGGAGTTTCTTCAGAAACTTTTTTTTTGACCACCCCACGGAGTCCTTTCAGAAACTCCACGAAGTCACATAAGGAACGCTACAGAGTTCCATCAGAAACTCCATGAACAACTCTAAGCAGTCCCTTAGGAACTCCGCAGAGCGCCATGAGAAACTCTATGGAATTCTTTAGGGAACTCAAGAAGTCTTCATAGTTCTCTCAGTAATTCTTTGGAGTCCCCTCAGAAATGCTGTGAAAGTCTAAGTCCCCTAAAGAACTTCTAAGAGTCCTCTCAGTATCTTCACAGAGTTCCATTAGAAATCTAATGAAGTCTCCTCAAAAACTCCACGAAGTCTTCTCAGAACTCCATCCACAGAGAACTCCTCAGAATACGTTTAATGAATCCCAGAGTGTCCTCAGGAACTTTCCAGGGCTCCTTGACAAACTCCTCAGAGTGTCCACAGAGTTCCTCCAAAAAATCAACGAAAACCCCTAAGGAACTCAACGGAATTTCCTCCCCCATCTTCAGGAATTCTAAACAGAAACTCCCTAAAGTCCTCTCCGAGTTTCAAAGTTTCTCTCAGAAACTACTCAGCATCTTCTCAGGAGTTTCTTCTGAATCTTTATTGTTGACCACCTCACGGAGTCCTATCAAAAACTCCACGAATTCACATCAGGAACTTTTAAAAGTTTCATAAGAAACTCCACGAAGGACTCCATGAAGTCCCCTAAGGAACTTCAGAGACCTCTGAGTAACTCCACGGAGATTTATCAGTTACTGTATGCAGTCTCTTCAGAAACTTCACGAAGTTTCCTCAGAACCGGAATTATATACAGGAACTTCCTAGAGTCCTTTCCGAGTTTCAGAGTTTCTCTTTGAAACTCCACAGCATCTTCTCGGAAGTTCCTTCAAAAACTTTATTGTTGTCCACCCCACGGAGTCCTCTCGAGAACTCCACGAAGTCACATCAGGAACACCACAGAGTTCCATCATAAACTCCTTGAACAACTCTATATAGTCCCTGGGGAACTCCACACAACTCCATGAAAACACTACGGAATTCTTCAAGGAACTTTCCAGAGACCCCTTAAAAGACATACATACACCGTCTTAGCCGATTTAGGCTCACAGACTGAATAAATGACGCGGACAACTTAAGATTAACATTTACCACCCAGTACCGAGATGGGAATCGAACCCATGCCATCAGTGGACCAGCGATTACCGTCTTACCACGCTAACCACTTGACCACCGAGACGTACAAGAAGTCTTCATAGTTTTTTCAGTAACTCCTTGGAGTCCCCTCCGAAACTCTTAGAAAGTCTTAATCCCCTTAGGAATTTCTAAGAGTCCTCTCAGTATCTTCACAGAATTCCATTAGACATTTAATGGAGTCTCTTCTGAAACTTCACGAAGTCTTCTCAGAACTCCAAGGAGTTTCATAGGGAACTCCTCAGACTACATTTAAGGGATCTCAAAGTGTCCTCAATAAATTTCTAGGCTCCTTCACAAATTCTCCAGAGTCTCCACAGAGCTCCCCAGCGTTCAACGGACCTTCCTCTCTCATCTTTAGGAATTAAATACGGGAACTCCCTAGAGTCCTCTCCGTAAACCCATTGAGTTTCAGAGTTCCTTAAGAAGATCCACGGAGTTCTCTCAGATACTCCACATGAGTTTCTTCAGAAACTTCACAAAATTCACTCAGGAATTTCATAGAGTCCTCTCAGAAGCTTCTCAGGAGCTCCACTGAGTCCCTTCACCCATAACTCAAACTCCCTTAGACTGGATGGAGTCTTCTCTAGAACTTCACGGAGTTTTCTCAAGAACTAAACAGAGCCTCCTAGAACATCCTCGGAGGAACCGCCCGGAGTACTTTCGGTCACTCTACTAAGTCCTCTTTGAAAAATTACCTTAAGGAACTTTACGGAGTCTTCTCGTGAATTCCACGGAATCCTTTCGATAACTTCACAGAGTCTCCCCGGGAACAGCACAGAGTCCTCTTATATACTTTTCCGATTCCTTCGAGGAGATCTACAGAGGTTCATAAGATACTTTACGTTGTCCACTTGAATTCTCTTCTCAAGATTTCTACAAAATCTTCTGTGAAATTCTTCCCAGTTACCTCAAGAACTCAACTGAGATCCAGCTTGGAGTACCTTTAGAAAATTTTCAGAGTTCCCTCAGGAACTTTGAGGATTTCCGCCAAGAACTCTAGGGAGTCTTGTTAAAAACTCCACAGAGTTCGCTTAGTATCTTAATGGAATCTTCTCGGGAACTCAACGAAGTTTTCTCAAGAATTTCGTTACTCCTCAGCTTCGTTGAAAACTCCCCTAAAAGTCCTCAAGAACTCCACAGATTACTCTCAGTAACATCACGGAATCTTTGAAACGTCACAGAATTCCCTAAGAAAAGCCCTTAGGCAACGTTCATTAAATCCCCACAGTCCTCAAGAACTTCACTAATTTGCCGTATGAAATCACCAAAGTACTTCTCATGAGATCTAAAGAGACTTCTCTGGAACTCTACGAATCCCTGTCAAGAACTATAGCGAGTCTCCTCAAGAACTCCACCAAGTCCTCTTTGTATTGTCACGGAGTCTTCTCTGGAACTAAAAGAAGATACCTCAAGTCATCTCAGAAACTCGTCAGCAGGCTTGCAATTTCTCTAACGAGAATCACCGACGTGCTCGGTTTTCGATTCTCGGTAGAGATTCTCTGAAACGCACCGCAGAGATTTTTAGCCGAACCTCTGTAGAGAATCTGTAAATCAACACGACAGAGCGAACACACACTACAGTGAAAAAATGTTTTCACCACAGAGAACGACAGCGACGGCAGCTGGCTTGGCTTGTTGCGTTTACCAACACATACGAAGCTGAACGACTCACCCGAAACATTCATCGTTTGTTGATGCTATTATTATGCACACCATAGTGTTTGTTTTTGTCTTTGCTTTTTCGTGGCTTAAACCATTCGATCCTGTGTTTTCACCGGGGTGCTCTACGGTGACAATTTATCGCACGCTAGAGCTATTGGAATTAGGTGTGTTTGGCTTTCGAAACCGGGGTGCGAATAAACTGTGGAGAGGAACAAAAAAACTCACCCGGGTGATTTGCAGCTATCGCACGGGGGTGATTTTTTCTCCGTTCTCCGTCTTTCTCGGTAGAGAATGGCAGGTTTGCCCGGATATTTGATGCAAAATTTCGATAAAGTCCGGTCCGGCCCGGTTGCCCGGATATCGTGAAAAAAGTCCGGATATTGCCCGGATTTTTTCACAATTTTCACAAAGAAACCAAAAAAAATCAAAGTTTTTGAGTAAGTTTCAGCAAAATCGATTAACGGTATGGAAATTTCAACGGTTATTTCAAATAATTTCGCTGATAGCTTTAAATATTCAGGTGTTCCAAAAAGTTTTTGGAATTCTGCAATTACATTAACAAAATATTAATTTCATTTTTTTGCATTTTTTCTTTGCTTTTATGTATAATTACACCTAAATTTTGCCTGGTTTTTGCCCGGTTTTTGGATTTGAAAAATTGAAATCCATGCCCGGATTTTGCCAGGTTTTTTTGAAAAAATGCCCGGATGGAAGTGGAAAAAATTCTGGCAACCTTACTCATGAACTCCACGGTAACTTCTCTTGCGCTCTACGGAGTCCTCTCAGTAATACTACGGAGTTTTTAAGCGTACTTCACAGTGTACCCTTAGGAAGAATTCCGCAGATTCCCCTCAGAAAGTCCTCAGAATTTCACGGAGTCCCTTCAGTAACTCTACAAAGTCTCTTTAGTAACTTCACAAGATCACCTCAGAAAGTCCACTCAGGGACTGCACAGAGTCCTCTTAAAAACTTGTCTGAGTTTTCTACGAAATCTCCTCAGAGTCCTCTCAGGAACTCCAAGGAATTCCCTGAGGAACTCTTCAAAGTTTAATCAGGATTTCCACTTTGCTCCCTCATGAAATCATCAGTGTACTCTTAGAAAAACTCTCTTTGGAAACTTTTCGAATTCTCTTCCAGAGATCTACGGATTTCTCTCATGAACTCCACAAAGTCCACTCAATTCCAAGCAGCTCCCTCCAATTTCTTCTGGAACTGGTAGCGAATAATGGTTGGCTCCCAGTGCGTCGTTGAGACCCATCAAATAGTCAGCACAGATTCGTACTCTGCCGTCTGGTTTCTTCATTACTACAACCGGCGCTGCCAACTCCGATAATTCTACAGGTGAGATGATTCCCAGATTCTGGAGACTGGTCAGCAACCTGGTTCGCACATCAAAAGCGAGATGGAAACGCTTTCGGAACTTGGAAACCAGGGTCCAGAAAATTTTTTTCAAGGTTGAAACTGTTTTTCGGAAGTCGATGTCCTTGGAAAGTGCAGGAAGAATATAGTTGATGTGGAATAAAGTGGAATAAAGTGTCCAACTTACGGAGCAGCAATCGGGCCTTCGCTGCATTGTCCAACTGCCGTTTTTCGTTCTCGAACAGATCTTGATACCGGGAAAACTATGTTTGAAAATGTTTGACGAAAGTGAATCCAGAATTTGTTCCGGTTTCTGTTGCTGAAGCTGCTGCTGGTTCGCAGTCGTTCGAGTAATCGTAGGTCTGCCAGCTGGATGACTACTTGGGTTTGACTGGAACTGGTAGGTTGACGTTGACTGAAAGCGGTTTTCTTTCGGCGTATAAAACTATTTTTAAGACGTAACAATGTTACGTCTTAAAAATAGTTTTATTTCGACTTATTTGTAAGAAGAGTGACATTGAGCTGATAAAATTTTCACTCCATGTGCTTGGTGTTCAAGTCATGGATTGCCTTGATAAACTTTTCCGTTTTTAGAATTGCTATCACAAGAATCGAAAATTTGGCAACAGTTTGACTAAACACTCGTGTTTTGAAGTAGGCGACGACCAATCGACATCGCTCGTGTTTTTTTTTCACCGAACAAACCATTTTTATAATTTTGTTTTTTTTTAAGTAACCAACGAACGCGTTCTTCCAACAAATGTGAATTAATTATTTGACAAACATCCTCGTAGGTTTTATGCTCAGATCAAAATCTTCTTCGCATAAAAATAAATCCGGATAAAGTCTTAAAGAAAATCGTTTGAATGTTCCTAAAACGATTTTTTAATGCAAAACCGAAAGATCAAAGTATCGAAATTTGCAAGTTTTCAAACAATGACTAACATATTAAATCGAGGGTTTCTGCGGCTGGTGTAATCCGAGAGCTTCCAGGAACATAAACTGCAATCCATTAGCAACATCTGTTTCCCTTCGCCATCCTTGGAGATTGGGAAAGACGTGGTGTTGAGTGCCTAACCAAAACCTCAACTTGTCACCTGACTGGCTTTTTGTTCCTCTAGTCGTTGTTGATGATGTTATTCCTAGCCATTACTGAATTCCCATGAATATCCAATCAGATCTCTGCTCTTGGGAGACTTCTCAGAAAAGCCACAGTCGTCTACCTTCTTCTGATGACTCCGATTCCGACAGTTGTTGGCTGTTAATTGGAAAAGTTTCGATTGTCGTCATTTCAAATTCCATTTGACACCCAATTGATCTAGCAAATCTGTGACGCCACTGTTGATTTGGCAAGGGCTTTTATCATTAAACTTTTTATTGATTAATTTAACAAAGCTTTACTTTTCCAATGAATTTACAGAAAAAAAAATAAGAGCCCGGTTCCACCCTTTCGATGTTAAGCCACATCACAACGAACGGCCTCGGTCTAGCTTGGCATGGAAGCTGTACATCTTGCTTGACACACGAAAGTCATCATGGCATGGTGCAGCATCAAATTTTCTCCGGAGCCAGCCACTTTTTGTGTCATTGGCGTGAAATGGGGATACTGGGGAAGACTGAAGAAGAAGGAACGTAAAAATTGATTGAGTATTTTCACCCCGTGCTCTAATTTGTGCGGGTACCCAAACCCTCGTCAACTTAACTCAGCTCAGCTACCAACAAACTCTGGTAAGATATTTGTGGGAAATTTTCCTGCAAACACGTGTTCCCAGGAGGACTTGATAGCATGACACAGTCCCAGGATGCTTCATCTCAGTTGGGTTGAGTTTTGCTCTTCATCAGCAGCATCCAAACACACACACTTTTACTAGAAAATGTTGAAGAAGGAAACCTTCGACAAGACGAGACGAGACCAGGAATTTACCGAACGGATGCCTTCTGGTGTTTGCGTTGTGGTGAACGTAATTAAAATTAATGAATCAAACGCATCAAAAGTGGTCTACGGAAAAGTGCATCTGGAATGTAGATAATGCACATACACATGACTTCGTTGTATTTTCTCTGAGGAGTTCATTAGATGAATCGGAACATATGTTAAAGAAGAGATTGAACATAGAAAAAGGAATCCTAACGAGTGCCAAAAGTTTTGGCTCTGGTTACAGATTCCAAATTGAAGGCATCCCTTTTGACGCTTCCCAACTTGCGTAAGGCTATCAATTTTATGGAAACAAGTTTGAAATGAAAGAATTTTTAAGAAGTTTTCGTAAGCTGACAAATGTTAAACAAAATAAAAACAGAAATAAAACTAAAAATTTAAAGAAACGAGACAAAAGAAACAAAAATTTCAATCTTGATGCAAATTGTGACACTGAAAAAAAAACCTAAAAAAACCCTTAAACTGAACAGGTACAAGACTGAGACAAAATACTGCGCTCCAACTGTAAAAAATCTTAAGGAAAACCAGTACAAAACACTGAAAAAAGAATCAGACTAAACCTGAGAACACAGTGAAAAATCTGAGACTAAATCCACACAAAATACTGAGACTAAATCGAGACAAAACTGTTGAAAAAATCAAACAAAAACTGAGATAAAATCAATCAGACATAGACAAAACACTGAAACAAATTTTATGAAAAACATATTATTAATATAATTTTTTTTTGTAACCAGGCGAAAATTACGGAAATTTGACAAAAATGACAAAAATGACAAGAATGACAAGAATGACAAGAATGACAAAAATGACAAAAATGACAAAAATGACAAAAATGACAAAAATGACAAAAATGACAAAAATGACAAAAATGACAAAAATGACAAAAATGACAAAAATGACAAAAAAGACAAAAAAGACAATGTTCCGACGCAGTCACATAAAGCAGCGAAAAAATAATAAAAATAAAAAAATTCGAATGTAAAGTGAAATAGCTTTAAGAGAAAAAATGAGATGTAAATATTACACACAAAACATCAAATCTACTTCACACAACATACAACATTAAACACTTAAAATGAATTACCAACACTGCACACTCACAACACATAGATTAAGAAGTGAGAAATGACTTGAAAGTGATAAGTGAACTAAAACTCATAGCGTTAAGTGACATGTAATGTTTATTTACTTCAATAAAAATCACTTTTCAAACCATACTCGCGTGCATCGGACGTTGTTTAGCCACCCGAAATTTCGCTGCGCTCTCGGCCTATTGTTTGCTCCGCCATCGCTGGTCAATTCGATGACCTATTGTTGCTGCTAATTTCGGATTCTTCGACGCCGTTTGGGACCCAATTCGTGGGACATTAACAACGGAATCCTTCGTCCGTACATGGTCCTTCGAGCCGGATTGAAACTGCACAGTACAGTACCTGCAGTGCCTGGGAAACATTTTCGGCTTTCACCACCAGCATCAGCAGCAGAAAGTGCAATCCATTAATCAGCAGCAGCAGCACTTGATTTCATCAGCAGTAGCAATCAACCTACAGCAGCAGCAAATTAATTACCGCGGAACAGCCAGCATACCTGAAAGGAAGTATCGTTTCAATACTTGGCGGTAATTTTCAGTGGTTACTTACTTGTTTTTCGACTTCCAGGGGGGTTGGTCATCGGTCCCGAGTGCGTGGTTAAGGCTTCTTCGCGAAATTCGACTTCCAACGGAACAATTTCGACATCGTTGGAACTTCCCGGTTGAAATTTTTTTCCGATTTGTCAACATCAACAAACCGTAGGTTGGACCGGTCCGGTAAGTTATATGCCCACTATTCTTTCGCCGGAAACGGTTCCAAGTGAAAAGTTCGCACAATTGGTGCATAATTCGGATATATTTTTTATCATCGAAAATTGTCGTCGGCCATTGCTGTAAGCCATAGAAGATCAATTTGGAGCTCACTATTAACCCTTCAAGTCCCAGCAGCCCAAAAAGTGTCAAATTCAAAAATATTTTCGAAACTTTTTTTATTTTTGAATTTGTTTGAATTGATTGCGGTAATCGATTTTTTTGGGAAATTTAACCCTCTCAGTACCATTGGAAAAATTTTGGAAACAAAAAAAAATATTTTTTCGATATTTTGCGGTTTTTTTTGAATTTTTTCCGCTAAGCGATGAAGAAAGAAGTGGAATTTAGAAAAAAACATGGTGATTTATCGCCAGGCTCGAGATTCAATGGAACGAGCCATAAATTTTATGCAAAATTTCGACCCGTATACGCAAATTGAGCAAGCTTTAGCTCGAAAAAATGCTCTTGAGAGTAATTATAAGAAATTTTGTCAAGCCTCATTGAATCTTGAGAGCCTTGAGGAGGAGGAAAATACTGGGACAGATTTCGCGAAGGATATGGCTACTTTCGAGGAGGATTACTTCACGCTCAAAGCGTTTTACGCATCGCTAGAGGTACCCCGCAAGCCAGCACCATCATCGATTTCAACGGGTCATTCGTTCCGTGCCTTGAAGTTGCCGGATATTAAACTGCCGGAATTCTGTGGCAATATTCTAGCATGGTTTTCGTATTACGATACGTTCGACTCATTGGTACATAGCAACGCAGAACTATCGGATGTACAAAAATTTCACTACCTCAAGTCGACTCTTCGAGGAGAGGCATTGAAACTGGTGGAAAAAATGTCTGTTACGGGAAGCAACTATTCGGTGGCACTGAAAATACTAACTGATCGTTATCAGAACTTCAACATCCTGGTGCGCAGTCACATCGAAGCTTTATTCAAGGTGGAAAAAGTTTTGAATGAGTGTCCTCGTGAATTAACAAGTTTGGTTGGCGACTTCGAAAATAACTTAGGAATTCTGGAGAAGCTGGGTGAGAACACGAAAGGCTGGAGTTCATTACTGGTATGCATGGTGTCAGCGAGACTGGATCACAACACGCTTCGCGAGTGGCAGCGAGTTGCGGATAAGAAAAGGATGGCAACTTATGATGAGTTGATCACTTTCATCCGTGAGTACGTCATGGAGTTGGAGACTTTGCAGTCAGATCGACCAGTGTGTGATTCCAGACCTGTGCCTCAAATTGTGAATGCTGGAACCACCGTCAAATCCAGCGACAACTGTGCGGCGTGCGGGTTGGGACATCGTTTGTATTTCTGCGACAATTTCAAACAAATGGCAATTACTCAACGAGCTGCGATCGTGAATGAAGCTGGATTGTGCGTCAATTGCCTGTTTGGAAAACATTCGTTCGCTACTTGCAAGTACGGAGCCTGCCGAAAATGTGGAGCAAAGCACCACTCACTACTGCACAATTCGAATCTGGATACAGCTCGTGGATCCGGCACGAACCAAGGCGAGAAGCAGTCATCCATTTCGAATTCCGCTGATGATGATCGTTCACTTTCTGTTCCTGCTCCTCTCAGCCTCTCCGCCCATACGCACTCGGGGACCAAACGTCCCGACCTCTCCCCTTCGAATCAAGTGTTTCTCGCCACTGCTGTTGTCAAAGTTTTCGGTCCAGAGGGTACTTCGTTCCTTGCTCGGGTTCTGCTTGATAGCGCTTCGCAGCCGAACCTCATGACCGAAAGATTTCGTCGTCTTCTAAATTCTCGGAAGACTCCTGGTAACACGGAGATTGCTGGTATAGGAGGAAATATTTCTGCTGTTTCGATGTTTTCGACTGTTGCCACTGTTGCTTCGCGGATCAACAACTTTCGAGTTCCGCTGGAGTTTATTGTTTTGGATGAGGTTACCAGCGATCTGCCTACTAGCACTGTCGATATAAGCGATTGGACCATTCCGGGAAACGTTCGTCTAGCCGATCCTTCGTTTGCTACGCGTAGTCCCATCGACATGATGATCGGTGCACGGGTTTTCTTCGACCTCTTGCGAAGCGGTCAATCCAAACTTGGCGAAGGAAAACCGATGCTCCAGAATTCGGTGTTTGGTTGGCTAGCATCCGGTTTTCACGATAGCGGTTCCATAGAGGATAAAGTTCGAGTCCATTGCCACCTGTCAACATTTCACGATCTCGAAAAAGGTCAGATGAAGACTACATTGCCAGTGGAGAAGCGCCTTTGTGAGTCTCGCAAAGATGTTTCTTTGCTATACATCGACAGCGTGCCAAAGACACCGGAACTCATCAGTCAGCAGTCGCAGCCGATTCCTCGTTTCTTCTGTAAAGAAAATGGGTTTACTGACTCATCTCTAAATGCCTACGGCACCTGCTTTCACCGTCGTTCGATTTCCTTATCGAATGCAGTCACGATCCGCCTGGTAACAGCTGAATCCAGAGTCGGCCCAACGAGGAACCATAGGATAACAATGCACTGGAGTTCATGCGATTCATTGGATTTGGAATCTTTCGTCCCCAATCGTGAATTGTCGAGAAATGGTCCTGAATAATGGCTTCTTCGTTCTCATCAACGTCATCCAGCGTCTGCGTATTCCTGGATTTTCCAGCCACTTCCAGAAGTAGGCACTGGGGATTGGAAATCCTTCTCTGCTTCATCTGCTGCTGTCATCTCCTCGGAGTTCTGGATCCCACAAACAGTTGGCTATCTCGAAAGTTTCTTCAATTTACTTCTTCTCTCCTGCAAACGATGTACCATCGCTCTGACAAAATTCGACCAAATGCAGCCGGGCCGCATACCAAATAAATACTTCGTGACGGATCTCTTATTAAAAACTCACAAAGAAACGCATAATGCTGTACATTCGCATCTGTTAGCTGCAGTTCTTCGTTGTTACTGGTCGATAGACGATTCCAGTCAAACCCGAAATACAG
This sequence comes from Uranotaenia lowii, assembly GCF_029784155.1. Classification (NCBI taxonomy): domain Eukaryota; kingdom Metazoa; phylum Arthropoda; class Insecta; order Diptera; family Culicidae; genus Uranotaenia; species Uranotaenia lowii. The sequence continues at coordinate 3,945,659 of NC_073691.1, forward strand.
TCCACAAACACATCGTCAAACTTTACCGGCCCTCCACTCTTGTTGTCCTTCAGACACAAGAAGAGACTACATTCCTTTTTTATGAAGCGTGCCTAAATTCCCGGCCGTTTACTTCCCGCTCCAACGATCCTACGGACATCGAGGCTCTAACTCCAGGCCATTTCCTCATCGATGGTCCGATACAAGCTCTTCCCGAACCTAACCTAACCAAACTACCCTCCAATCACCTGTCCCGCTGGCAAGACCAACAGCGTGTCTTCCATGCGCTTTGGAATCGCTGGTACGTTGAACACCTGCCCACTCTACAGCGTCTCCAAAACTGGTCCGGTGAACACCTCAATCTAGCCGTTGGTGCCTTGGTTCTGGTCGAAGACAACAACTTGCCTCCATCGAAATGGTCTATCGCTCGAGTCCTGAAGACGATTGTTGGCGATGATGCGTGTGGTGGAGTGTCAGACGTGCTGTGTGATGGAAAACAAAATCCGCCTATGCTCGATCCGCAAAATGTGTCCGCTCCCACAATGCGAAGCCTCCACAGCCACGGAATCCGAGCGTCAGCCTTCCGCTCTGAACTGCACTCACCACCCATCTCACACAATCGATCTTCAGTCGACGCCTACACTTTCGGCCGCTGCTCAACGTGTGCTTCTTCCCACGACACGATTGGTTCTGATGTCGACGACGAGTGGCGAACCAAATTTCCTCAGCCCAGGAATCTCAACATTTACATCCGTTCCATCCATCCGAGAAACTATTGAAATGGACATTTCAAGGGGGGCGGCATGTTCCGACGCAGTCACATAAAGCAGCGAAAAAATAATAAAAATAAAAAAATTCGAATGTAAAGTGAAATAGCTTTAAGAGAAAAAATGAGATGTAAATATTACACACAAAACATCAAATCTACTTCACACAACATACAACATTAAACACTTAAAATGAATTACCAACACTGCACACTCACAACACATAGATTAAGAAGTGAGAAATGACTTGAAAGTGATAAGTGAACTAAAACTCATAGCGTTAAGTGACATGTAATGTTTATTTACTTCAATAAAAATCACTTTTCAAACCATACTCGCGTGCATCGGACGTTGTTTAGCCACCCGAAATTTCGCTGCGCTCTCGGCCTATTGTTTGCTCCGCCATCGCTGGTCAATTCGATGACCTATTGTTGCTGCTAATTTCGGATTCTTCGACGCCGTTTGGGACCCAATTCGTGGGACATTAACAACGGAATCCTTCGTCCGTACAGACAAAAATGACAAAAATGACAAAAATGACAAAAATGACAAAAATGACAAAAATGACAAAACTGACAAAAATGACAAAAATGACAAAAATGACAAAAAATGACAAGAATGCCAAAAATGACAAAAATGACAAAAAAGGCAAAAATGACAAAACGACTAAAATGACAAAAACGACAAAAATGACAAAAATGACAAAAATGACAAAAATGACAAAAATGACAAAAATGACAAAAATGACAAAAATGACAAAAATGACAAAAATGACAAAAATGACAAAAATGACAAAAATGACAAAAATGACAAAAATGACAAAAATGACAAAAATGACAAAAATGACAAAAATGACAAAAATGACAAAAATGACAAAAATGACAAAAATGACAAAAATGACAAAAATGACAAAAATGACAAAAATGACAAAAATGACAAAAATGACAAAAATGACAAAAATGACAAAAATGACAAAAATGACAAAAATGACAAAAATGACAAAAATGACAAAAATGACAAAAATGACAAAAATGACAAAAATGACAAAAATGACAAAAATGACAAAAATGACAAAAATGACAAAAATGACAAAAATGACAAAAATGACAAAAATGACAAAAATGACAAAAATGACAAAAATGACAAAAATGACAAAAATGACAAAAATGACAAAAATGACAAAAATGACAAAAATGACAAAAATGACAAAAATGACAAAAATGACAAAAATGACAAAAATGACAAAAATGACAAAAATGACAAAAATGACAAAAATGACAAAAATGACAAAAATGACAAAAATGACAAAAATGACAAAAATGACAAAAATGACAAAAATGACAAAAATGACAAAAATGACAAAAATGACAAAAATGACAAAAATGACAAAAATGACAAAAATGACAAAAATGACAAAAATGACAAAAATGACAAAAATGACAAAAATGACAAAAATGACAAAAATGACAAAAATGACAAAAATGACAAAAATGACAAAAATGACAAAAATGACAAAAATGACAAAAATGACAAAAATGACAAAAATGACAAAAATGACAAAAATGACAAAAATGACAAAAATGACAAAAATGACAAAAATGACAAAAATGACAAAAATGACAAAAATGACAAAAATGACAAAAATGACAAAAATGACAAAAATGACAAAAATGACAAAAATGACAAAAATGACAAAAATGACAAAAATGACAAAAATGACAAAAATGACAAAAATGACAAAAATGACAAAAATGACAAAAATGACAAAAATGACAAAAATGACAAAAATGACAAAAATGACAAAAATGACAAAAATGACAAAAATGACAAAAATGACAAAAATGACAAAAATGACAAAAATGACAAAAATGACAAAAATGACAAAAATGACAAAAATGACAAAAATGACAAAAATGACAAAAATGACAAAAATGACAAAAATGACAAAAATGACAAAAATGACAAAAATGACAAAAATGACAAAAATGACAAAAATGACAAAAATGACAAAAATGACAAAAATGACAAAAATGACAAAAATGACAAAAATGACAAAAATGACAAAAATGACAAAAATGACAAAAATGACAAAAATGACAAAAATGACAAAAATGACAAAAATGACAAAAATGACAAAAATGACAAAAATGACAAAAATGACAAAAATGACAAAAATGACAAAAATGACAAAAATGACAAAAATGACAAAAATGACAAAAATGACAAAAATGACAAAAATGACAAAAATGACAAAAATGACAAAAATGACAAAAATGACAAAAATGACAAAAATGACAAAAATGACAAAAATGACAAAAATGACAAAAATGACAAAAATGACAAAAATGACAAAAATGACAAAAATGACAAAAATGACAAAAATGACAAAAATGACAAAAATGACAAAAATGACAAAAATGACAAAAATGACAAAAATGACAAAAATGACAAAAATGACAAAAATGACAAAAATGACAAAAATGACAAAAATGACAAAAATGACAAAAATGACAAAAATGACAAAAATGACAAAAATGACAAAAATGACAAAAATGACAAAAATGACAAAAATGACAAAAATGACAAAAATGACAAAAATGACAAAAATGACAAAAATGACAAAAATGACAAAAATGACAAAAATGACAAAAATGACAAAAATGACAAAAATGACAAAAATGACAAAAATGACAAAATGACAAAAATGACAAAAATGACAAAAATGACAAAAATGACAAAAATGACAAAAATGACAAAAATGACAAAAATGACAAAAATGACAAAAATGACAAAAATGACAAAAATGACAAAAATGACAAAAATGACAAAAATGACAAAAATGACAAAAATGACAAAAATGACAAAAATGACAAAAATGACAAAAATGACAAAAATGACAAAAATGACAAAAATGACAAAAATGACAAAAATGACAAAAATGACAAAAATGACAAAAATGACAAAAATGACAAAAATGACAAAAATGACAAAAATGACAAAAATGACAAAAATGACAAAAATGACAAAAATGACAAAAATGACAAAAATGACAAAAATGACAAAAATGACAAAAATGACAAAAATGACAAAAATGACAAAAATGACAAAAATGACAAAAATGACAAAAATGACAAAAATGACAAAAATGACAAAAATGACAAAAATGACAAAAACGACAAAAATGACAAAAATGACAAAAATGACAAAAATGACAAAAATGACAAAAATGACAAAAATGACAAAAATGACAAAAATGACAAAAATGACAAAAATGACAAAAATGACAAAAATGACAAAAATGACAAAAATGACAAAAATGACAAAAATGACAAAAATGACAAAAATGACAAAAATGACAAAAATGACAAAAATGACAAAAATGACAAAAATGACAAAAATGACAAAAATGACAAAAATGACAAAAATGACAAAAATGACAAAAATGACAAAAATGACAAAAATGACAAAAATGACAAAAATGACAAAAATGACAAAAATGACAAAAATGACAAAAATGACAAAAATGACAAAAATGACAAAAATGACAAAAATGGCAAAAATGGCAAAAATGACAAAAATGACAAAAATGACAAAAATGACAAAAATGACAAAAATGACAAAAATGACAAAAATGACAAAAATGACAAAAATGACAAAAATGACAAAAATGACAAAAATGACAAAAATGACAAAAATGACAAAAATGACAAAAATGACAAAAATGACAAAAATGACAAAAATGACAAAAATGACAAAAATGACAAAAATGACAAAAATGACAAAAATGACAAAAATGACAAAAATGACAAAAATGACAAAAATGACAAAAATGACAAAAATGACAAAAATGACAAAAATGACAAAATGACAAAAATGACAAAAATGACAAAAATGACAAAAATGACAAAAATGACAAAAATGACAAAAATGACAAAAATGACAAAAATGACAAAAATGACAAAAATGTCAAAAATGACAAAAATGACAAAAATGACAAAAATGACAAAAATGACAAAAATGACAAAAATGACAAAAATGACAAAAATGACAAAAATGACAAAAATGACAAAAATGACAAAAATGACAAAAATGACAAAAATGACAAAAATGACAAAAATGACAAAAATGACAAAAATGACAAAAATGACAAAAATGACAAAAATGACAAAAATGACAAAAATGACAAAAATGACAAAAATGACAAAAATGACAAAAATGACAAAAATGACAAAAATGACAAAAATGACAAAAATGACAAAAATGACAAAAATGACAAAAATGACAAAAATGACAAAAATGACAAAAATGACAAAAATGACAAAAATGACAAAAATGACAAAAATGACAAAAATGACAAAAATGACAAAAATGACAAAAATGACAAAAATGACAAAAATGACATAAATGACAAAAATGATAAATATGACAAAAATGACAAAAATGACAAAAATGACAAAAATGACAAAAATGACACAAATGAATAGAAAAAAATAACAAAAATGTCAAAAATTACAAAATGACCCGAATGATAAAAAAGTCAGAATGAATAAATGTCTAAAATGACCGAAATGACAATTAATCACATCGTACAAATGACTCAAAATGAACCAGATTAATAACAGAACTAAATTTTCAAATTATCATTTCACTCATAATGAAAAATACTGAACTGAATACTAGTTGATAAAATAAAATTACAGGTTTAAAAGTACACAGTTTGTCAACACTGAAAGTTTTCCGACAACGGCGGCTAATCCCAACCGAGACAGACCTCAAAGCCAATATTGTTTACCATTGTTAAAAATTCCAACCGAATTACAATCAATCACCGCGCCGGAAGAAGACACAACAAAACAGAGCGAACAAAAACGCAAAATTGCTTCGATCATCATCACCGTCAAATAAAATCTTCAACGACATTTTTCCAAACCCTCTTTTTTTTGTCGAGAAAGCAGTACGACCCAGGTGAAGAACAAAACCAATCAAAATCTCGTTATCCCACTTGAAATCCGCCCGTATCCGAATTGATGTCACCACGCCACCGAACCAGACTTCGAACTTTTAAAATGGGAACGGAATCCGCTTCTGCGACGAGGAAAAATTTCGGGTTTTGGGTGAGGAAAATTGAGTTTCCCAACGCAGTATCACAGTGGGTTGCGGTAAATATAAATTGACAATTTCGACTCAATCATATTCAAGAATTACTCAGGTATATTACAGCAGAATATTCCATGAATTACTGGCAACCCTGCCTGGATGCACTGTGTCACTGTGTCGAGTGTGCAACAAAGAGGCGTCTTGCCTTCGACTGGGCTCTTTTTTAGCTGGCGGATGAATTGCGCAAATGCAATTGCAGCCTAAGCGGCTTTCGACGATGCTCTTTTGTTTTCGCGTATCCTTGTTTACATTATTGTACCGCGTGCGCGTTGGACGTTTACACTTCAAAATCTAAACAATCATTCTTTGGTTTACTGTTTATTCTAATGGTAGGAAACGCTCAAAACAAAATAGCTACACGAACTTAATTCTAACACTGATTCATACAACTCAAAAAAACCTGAATTGATTAAAAACAATCAAAAATATATACAAATCATAAGAAGGTCGAAATTTGACAATTTAAGAACTTAAAAAATCTATTTTGATTATTTCGACAATTTTGACAATTTTGACAATTTTAACAATTTTGACAATTTGGCAATTTTGACAATTTTGACAATTTTGACAATTTTAACAATTTTGACAATTTGGCAATTTTGACAATTTTGACAATTTTGACAATTTTGACAATTTTGACAATTTTGACAATTTTGACAATTTTGACAATTTTGATAATTTTGACAATTTTGACAATTTTGACAATTTTGACAATTTTGACAATTTTGACAATTTTGACAATTTTGACAATTTTGACAATTTTGACAATTTTGACAATTTTGACAATTTTGACAATTTTGACAATTTTGACAATTTTGACAATTTTAACAATTTTGACAATTTTAACAATTTTGACAATTTGGCAATTTTGACAATTTTGACAATTTTGACAATTTTGACAATTTTGACAATTTTGACAATTTTGACAATTTTGACAATTTTGACAATTTTGACAATTTTGACAATTTTGACAATTTTGACAACATTGACAATTTTGACAATTTTGACAATTTTGACAATTTTGACAATTTTGACAATTTTGACAATTTTGACAATTTTGACAATTTTGACAATTTTGAAAATGTTTATAATTGTGACGATTTCGATAATTTTGACCATTTTGACAATTTTGTCAATTTTGACAATTTTGACATTTTCGGTAATTTTGACAACCTGGGGTAACTTTGGCAATTTTCATTCCGACCTTATGCATTTTTTAATATTTTCCGTTAGCTTAGTTTTTTGATAAATTTGAAAAACATGTTTCTAGCCCACTTGTCGAGAAAAATGCACTCAAAGAATAAAACGGCTCCAAGACCCAAACGAAGTTTCACCAAAACTTATTAACATCGGTTCAAATTAGATTTTTGACCCCCACCTTGCCTGCCTGGACTTGGTTGTTGTCCACTGGTGGGATTGCGTTTTATCTCCGTTTTTTTTTCTTTGCGGACTGTCAACGCCGAAAGTTATGGGAAAAATATTTTGTCCAGCGAGCCGTGAAATTTGATAGCCATATCGGACGGACTCCCGAGACTGAGGAGCATGAAAAAAAAACACATCTTCGAAGAGTTTTGCAGTTAAAAGATGTGAAAAGAAGGAGACAGATGTAACTAGTTTACTAACAGAGGTTAAATGTGGTAGAAACTTTTATGTTCAGCAAATACACAGCGTGAGCTGAAGATAAGGTAGAAGCAGTGAATTGGAACTGCTTTTTACAGAATTTTTGTAGCTGTGATTATAAAAAAAAGTTTTAAAAACTCTTAACAGTGGAAGTTGTAGCTTGTGATGTAAACTCATGATCTTAACCATACCAACCAGGTACAAACCCGTTGACTTAAGCCGAAAGACACTTGAAAACCTCAAAATTAATTGAATTTTGGCCTTTCAAAGTTTTGGAATCTGACCATTAAATCATTCCCTTTTGTCCAATTTCCCACCGCTATGGCCAATAACAAAGCCCCGTAACTACCATTAGGTTGCATTGGTGACCTATTGAAAATTCAATTATCTCTTTGAAATTTCCATTGCCACTGCTGTTGTTCGAAAGCCAACAAACTGTTCCGTCTCGGACCTAATCCTCGAGGGGGAGAAAACTGTTTTCGCAATGCAGAATTAAATTGCCACCTTATTGTAGCACTACATTCAAGCTAGCCCACCCTCCATTTGGTTTCTTTCTCTTGTGGAAAATGCCAACAGTTGCAAAAAAAAAACAGGAGAGGATGCTTTTCCCCATTATTTGTTGAAAGGAATTCACAAGTCCCTCCACTCAACTATGGGTGGCTGACTTGTTTGTTCCCTTGAGAGTCGGAAGCACCTTCTCTATGCGAAATTTTCAATATTTGCCGAAGCTTTTGACTGGTCGATTGCTTTTCAACTTCCTCCGATCTCCGTTTTCCCTCTTTCAACAAATAGCCCAATGATGGCCTCCCTCTATCTTCTTCGTACTTTTGAGTGTCTAGTTTGTGAATATTCTCAGCAGCAACATTCTCACCTGTCACACAGCAGTCCGCAATAATTTGTTAGCAAAATGCAATTCAGTGCGGTCGGTTCAAGTTCAGCTTTCGGAATTGAATTGGCAGAAATCGTGACATCATGTCGTATTTTCGTCCATCTGTTTTTCGGAAGTTCCTGTTCCTGTTTGGTCCTACGGGAGAGCCAGTACGGATCTGTCACTTTGTTGTTTGTTGTGTATGCACTTGCCTCACATGCGGGAGTTTGCTAGGCAACATTCTTCGGCTAGATGAGCTCTCCTGTGTTCTTTAAAATGGAGTTCAGCCGGTACAACGAGAATGATATTTAATATGTTACTACTTCCGAGGAGAGACTGAATTCTTTTAGATGACTTCGGGAGAGTTTTCATCTACAGTTGAAATTTCAGTTTCATCTACTTACCATGATAAAAGAAGAACTCAACTCCACTTTTTTGTTGCAGAAAGTTGACATTATACATTTTACTGACACACGTGTTATGTTTTGAAACTAAGAAAAAAAATTGGAAGGTGTTGGCCGTCATGGCATACTTAGGTGATCTGTCATTTTTTGGCGGTTGTTTTGTAATTTTTTTGTCATAACTTTTTCAAACTTTTTATTGGTTTTGTCAAATTTCATAAAATGTTGTCAAATTTTTGTCTTAGTTTTTTCTGAGTTTGGCCATTATTGTGAATTTTTTGTAATACTTTTTTTTAAATTTTAAACATAGTTTTGTCAGATATTTTTTTCATTTAATTGTCAACTTTTTGTAATATTTATCTTTATCATCTGTCATATTTTTATTTAATCTTTCATATTTTGGTCATGAATTTGTCAGATTTTTCTTAGTTTATTGTCAAATTCATCAAATTTTTGTCTTATTTTCCACGTGTTTTATTGTCGAATTTTGTCATATTTCTATCACTTTTGTCACTACTGGCAAAAGGAAAGCGTACTATATACACAAGCAACACACAATTTCAAATCATCGAAAGCAGAATCAAGAAGTACGAAGCGTAGGAAGCGCGAGAAATTTGGCCACATTGCGAAGGAATGCAAAAACGCAACGCCATCGATTGGTATGTAGAAGTTTGGGTTTCACAATACTGAGAACGGCCAAAAAAGAATCTTATCACACAAGGTGATTGCATTGAAAATTTCTAGTAAAATAAGAACTAGCTTAGGGTGGTATATAGAAGTGAAAAAGAGATTTTCATCTGTCAAATCAGTTTCTCGCAAAAATCGAGCAATTCAAGACGGACGAGCAAACGACTCTTAAAAAAAAAAAATCATAGAAGCCAAATTTCTCTTCTCCCTTACATTTTAGCAAAAACATATGTTCTAGAGATTTGTAGCAAATAAATTTTGCCACATACTTCTTTTGCATTGTTTTGAGAAATTAAATAAAAAAAGTTAGCTCAGGTTGATTAACTTCTCACATTCACCTTAAAATTTTGAGACTCGAAATGCATGGTTTAGAATTCGTATGCGTTAGCTGTACCAAAATCAAATTATGATTACAATAACTTCGAATTCCACAATCGCCAATGGTTGCTACTTCGTGATTGACCAAGGCCATCTATTTTGTTCAGAGGTCAAATGAATGGTGCTTGGGATTAGCAGCTCATTCACACAGCACACAACTGATGCTTTCTATTTGAACGTCAATAACGGTGCCGGCTACGTCCTAGTAGTCAATGGATAGATTGGAAAAAAGGAAAATAATCTTGTTTGAGACTGAGATAAAAGGAATTGATTGAAAGACAGTTGTGACTAGTGTTATGGTGAACGATAAAATTTATTTTCCTAACTCCTATTAGGTCCTTTTGGAAGTTTTTAATTTATAAAATAAAAAAAAAATGTAACGTGACGACGCTGGAATTTTGGAAAACTTGTTTTTCGTTCCGTCGTCACGGTAAGTTTTCTTAGCGCTGCAGAACAAAATTATTTCAACAGTAAATGGACACGAGGCACCTACAAAAATGTTTTGTTCTATGAAATTTTGTGTCTAAATACTATATACACAATCCGCATAGGTGGGTGTTAAAAACTTTGCGTATTTTAATTATGTAAAATTTCGATGAGGATCGCAAAAAATTACATTTAGTTACACTACTGATGTTCTGTACCAGCGTGCATTGGCGTGGAACTTTGCATCTAGGAAACGGCTGATAGAAATCTGAAAATGACAGGCAGAACTTTGACAAGAATACGAAAAGTTTGGTGAAAAATTGAGAAAATTATGCCGAAAATATGACAAGAGCATTCATACGTGATGTTGTTACAAAGAAAACGCCTCCATTTTTCTATATAAGATGTGAAGAGATAATTTTGTATGGGGACCCCTTTTTCATAAAAAGTGAGATTCTTGAAACTATTATACAAACCTTCTCTGACCCGAAAAACCCTTGGATACCAAATTTCACTTCATTACGACCGACCATTCATACGTGATGTTGTTACAAAGAAAACGCCTCCATTTTTATATATGTATTTGATTTCAAACAAATTCCCAATATGACACATGTATTGAAAATATGATAAAATCCTGCCCAAAATTTTACAATAAAATAACAAAAATTCTGACAAACATATGGTAAAACTTATTTGAAAAAAAAAAAAATAATAATAATATGTCAGTTGTCATTGAAATGTGGTAAAATTGTAGAAACTATGAATAATAGAAAAAAGTATGACAAAATGCTGGCAAAAATAAGTTAAAAATAATGACAAATATGACAAAATGATGACAATTATGACAATAAAAAGGAAAAAAATCTCCAAAAAAGTTACATAAATATGAAAAAAGGCCAAAAAATGACAAAAATATGTCATAGTATACGACAAAATTTGGTGGAAAAATGAGAGAATTTTGCCAAAAATATGACAATAGTAATAAAATTATGACAAAAATATGAAAAAATCATGGCCTAAATTTTACAATAAATTAACTATGTCATTGTCATTGAAATGTGATATAATTGTGAAAAAAAATTCATTTAAAAGGGACAAAAATACGACAAATGTACTAGAATATTACAAAATTCTGACAAAATAATGACTAAAATCAGATAAAAATATGAATAATGGGATAAAAATATGACAAAATGCTGCCCAAAATAAGTCAAAAACAATGACAAATATGACAAAATGATGACAATTACTATGGTAAAATGGAGAGAAAAACCCTGAAAAAAACACAATGAAAAAAGGTTACATATTCATATATAAATGGCCAAATAATGACTATAATATATCATAGTATACGACAAAATTTGGTTAAAAAAATGAGAAAGTTATATTAATAATATGACAATAGTAATAAAATTATGACAAAAATATGAAAAAAATCATGACCTTAATTTTACAATAATTACAATTGTTACAAAAATTTCACATTCAAAAGTGACAAAAATATGACAAGTGTGCTAGATTATTACAAAATTATGACAAATAATGGCAAAAATTAGAAAAAAAAACTATTAATAATGGGATAAAAATTTGACAGAATGCTGGCAAAAATGACAAATATGACAAAATAATGACAATACGACAGAATAATGAAAAAATTTAAAAAAAGGAAAAAAATCTAAAAAAAAACAATGAAAAAAATTTACTTAAATAATGGCCAAATAATCACAATAACATGTCCCAGTATCCTTAATGTCATTTTATGGCCAAATTTTTTTATCTGTCTTTTTTGGCAGTTGTTTTGTTTTTTTTTTTTGTCAGAACTTTGTCAAAATTTTTTGTTGGTTTGATCAAATTGTCATAGATTTTTTTTTAGCTTTGGCATTATTGTGAAATTGTTGTCATACTGATGAGATTTGTTAGATACTTTTTCCATTTTAACGTCAAATTATCTGTTATATTTTTGTTTATTTTTTTTAAATTTTGGTCATAGATTTGTCCAATTTTTCTAGTTTTTTTTTGTCAAATTTACCAAATTTTTGTAATTTTCTGCATATTTTTGTCAGAATTTGTCATATTCCTGTCATTTTTTTTAAACACAATTGTCACATTTTTCTCATATTTTTGTTAGACTTTTTTTTTTTGTCACAATTTTGTTTTATTTACTATATTGTGTCATAATTTTGTTTTATTTTTGTCATAGTTTTGTTAGATTTTTTCATTCATGCGCTTTCAAGTTATTTAAAATATTTTAAAGTTGAGTGAAGTCAGTTTATACCTGTTTTTCTTCTATTCTGTCCTATAAAAAATGTAATTATTTGCAGTGTGCGTAAAGTTCAAATGCTAGGGCTGTTCAAATGAGGTCGGTCAGTTACGCCGTAATTCCTTATCCTGGTTCTGAGCATCGTCTGATTGTGAGCCTCATCTAGAGCCTGATTTTTATCCAAATTCTGATTCTTTTCCTGGCCCTGAATCTGTATTGAGTTCTGATATTGACTCCGCTTCTAAATCTTATTCAGATCCTTATCCTTAAAGCTTGATTTTAAGAGTCTTCCTTCTTCTTCTTCTTCTTCTTCTTCTTCTTCTTCTTCTTCTTCTTCTTCTTCTTCTTCTTCTTCTTCTTCTTCTTCTTCTTCTTCTTCTTCTTCTTCTTCTTCTTCTTCTTCTTCTTCTTCTTCTTCTTCTTCTTCTTTTTCTTCTTCTTCTTCTTCTTCTTCTTCTTCTTCTTCTTCTTCTTCTTCTTTTTCTGAAAATAAAATGACTTGCGTCCTTCATTTTTCTTTTCAGCGGAATCTCTGTTACATAAAACATGTATTTCTGAGATAACAAAGGCCAGGCCAACCATGTGATAAATACCGCAAAAGATTCTGTAACTAGGGGAGGAATAAAACGTGGAGTTCCCTACCAAATGCTTTATAAAGATTATTCATATTCCTAAACATAATTTGAATATTGCTATAAAATAGTGGAAAAAGTTGGATCTCACCAGATAAGTCTTCGATTTTATCGACTAGAAACCTCTCCCTGTAGTTCAGACCGTCTGTCGTTTAGATTCCTTCCAAGGTTTGGCACAAATTTTATATCACTAGCAGTTAACTTTCTGAAGTCACTATTCATCTGGCCACATCCTTCCTGTTTCATTATTTGAATTTCATCTCGACTATCACATTCCACAGATTTTTCAACAACAACAATTTTTCCACGAGGCGAAAATTTGTGACCTCCATCCAAAGTCATCAAAAACACTTCCCTTAAACATTTTTTTACCCGTTAAAAAGCTACTAATAAATAAAAACTCCTGCCTATTTCAAGCATCACACTTTCATCGGGAGCCAGCTAGTCACTTTTCGATTTACTATTTCTTCGATTTCTTACACTTGCCGAAATATGTATTGGCGAAAAAAATAGACTGCCTCCTAGCAGTATCGCAAATATTCTATCGCAAGCTATGCACTCCCCCAATCAGGCATTCGGCATTCTAAAACAAAGCGCAAACCACTCCGGGAACTTCCGCCGGTCACTAATTCAAAGATTTTCCACTGTTTTGTCCAAAAATTTCTTGTTTGAATTTGATTTGACGAAAATTTTTTACGGATGAAAACAAATACGCGTGCGCTGCCCAAAAGTCATGGCTTACTCTTACTCTGATTTCGGGAGTCTTTCTGGTGCCTTTTTCAAATTGTTTTAAAGTTAGAACTTGAGCCGTTTTTGAGCACTTGAAATATTTGTTAGAGAAATTTTTAAATCTAAAAGTTCCATATTCGGCTTTACCGTTATATGAAAAAGTCTTTTAGCTAATCTGTTTGATTTCCTCCCGGAGTAATTTGTAATTTCTCTCTTTATCTATCTATTTAATTTGATTTTTCACCTCACTTGTAAAAATGTTTCTCAGAATAGAAAATTTCTTCTAGATAACTTTTAGAATTTATTTTAGAATATATGAATTGTTTTAAGGAAATTTCATGAAACTTCTGCAAGTAAACTTTACTTATTCTCAGAAAAAAAAACACAATCTTTCATAAGATCCTTAAGAAAACTCATTTCTTTCCGTTTTTTTCGTTACATGATGTAATCTTTAAATTTTCAGTACTTTTGGTAACATCAGAAAGCTTCTATTCTGAGTACACTTAAAGCATTGTTTTGAAATTTATCTTAGAGAACCAATTCTAGAACAGCAATGTTTTCTAATAGCAACATATCAACTTTGTTCGTCTGTCCCATTAAGCTTCCCGCGAGCTTCGAATCCCAGCTCACCCTAGGCTAGTTAACTATGCCATTAGGAATTCACTCGGGGCAAAGCATGAAAAATCACGTTTCAAGATAGTAGCAGCGAAGCTGATGATGTGCATTAACAAGTAAGGAGGTACCACGAAGTGTATCTATTTGTTGAGATTTTTTCCTTCTGCGTCCCATTTCAAAGCAAATTCAAAGCAATAAGATAGATTCTGAATACACCGGGTCCACCTCGAAGGCATCCTCGGAAAAATTTCCACTGCCACTTTCCTTCGTTCGTGACATTTCTTTCTGTTATTTCCGGTTTCACATTTTTTTGTTGTCGTTGCTGGTCTGAAAGCTGACAAGAAGGAGCAGCAGGTGGCTTCCGGCATAAGAAAAATCTCAACAATAACTAACTATTTCCATACCTGTTGAAAAGCAGCAGCAGTTCACCTGATTCACTCCGTCAAAAAATGTCTTACCCAAATAGCTTCCGGAAATTGAACTTCTCACTGAAAGGAAAACGGAAACTGAAATATTTGTTTCGGAATGCCAAAGAGAAGGAAAAAAGAATGTGGAAGTAGTTTATCGTTTTGCTCAAGTGACTTGCATTTGAACTTGCGTTTTTTCTTACTTTTCCGGTTAGTTTCTGATTTACCTTACAAATCAACTCGAATGAATAGGGCTATTTGTTTCGGTGTCCGGTGCTAAAGTATCAAAGTTTTCATCAAACGACGATACCCATCCTAGCAGGCTTGTTTGGCCACACAATCAAGACCATTTCCTTCATAGCCTACTGGGCAAGGACCACAAAATATGCCTCGACCAGTTTCTGTGCATCCGGTTTCGCTGAAATTTAAAAAAAATCAACAAATGTTTGCCAACTTCTAGGCGTAAATGAACATTAGTACACAAAAAAAAATCCGAAATCTCAGTGACTTCAAATAATGAAGGTGTACTAATTGATCTTCATCAATGATTGGCATGATTAGCTTCAAGAAAGGAAACAAAAATCTGCACCCTCATCGAAACAGCAGGATGACACCAGCAAACAAACAAAAAAACACAGCAAACTTACTCATGTCGACAGGGATGATCCCGACACTTGGCCATAGCCATACCGGCATCACCACTGTCATGTCCCGAAATGTGGCCCACTTCCGGTCGGGTGCGCCCACTACGGCGACGCGAGATTTGGGTCACGGATGAATCACATCCGGTGCACTTGTCCAGCACGGTGCGTAGATAATGGATCTCCTGTTCCATTTCTTTGGCCACTGGTGTGTGTGACGAAAAAAAAAAAATTAAGAGAGAAGACGAGAATATGAAATCAGAAATGATGAGATAACAGCATCTGTTTCCTCCCTCTGTATAAGCAATGATGATTTTGCGGTTTGTTGTTAGATTTTTTTTAGTTAATAAATGAATCTTTCAAGAAAATTAAGTTTTTTTTGGACAGTAAAATTCATCACGAACAATAGTGTACTTTTTTTTTTAAAGATTTTATTCCTTTCGGATAATTCATCCCCAAAAAAGTATACTTTGTTTTCGCCGGAGCTTGTATTTAGCCTACTACGATCTTGAAAATTTCAAGCAACATCAGAAAATTTGGACAATGTTGAAAATTTTCATAATTTAACAAACTGTCATTTTTGTCATTTTTGTCATTTTTGTAATTTTTGTAATTTTTGTAATTTTTGTAATTTTTGTCATTTTTGTCATTTTTGTCATTTTTGTCCTTTTTGTATTTTTTTTATTTTTGTCTTTTTTGTCAGTTTTGTTATTTTTGTTATTTTTGTCATTTTTGTCATTTTTATCATTTCAATTTTAACAATTTGAACAATTTTAACAATTTTGACAATTTTGACAATTTTGACAACAATTTGGCAGTTTTGACAATTTTGAAAATTTTGACAATTTTGACAATTTTAATAATTTTGACAATTTTAACAACAATTTGGCAGTTTTGACAATTTTGAAAATTTTGAAAATTTTGAAAATTTTGAAAATTTCAAAAATTTTGAAAATTTTGAAAATTTTGAAAATTTTGAAAATTTTGAAAATTTTGAAAACTTTGAAAATTTTGAAAATTTTGACAATTTTGAAAATTTTGAAAATTTTGAAAATTTTGAAAATTTTGAAAATTTTGAAAATTTTGAAAATTTTGAAAATTTTGAAAATTTTGAAAATTTTGAAAATTTTGAAAATTTTGAAAATTTTGAAAATTTTGAAAATTTTGAAAATTTTGAAAGTTTAAAAATTTTAAAAATTTTGTTAATTTTGAAAATTTTGAAAATTTCAAAAATATTGTGAATTTTGAAAATTCCTAAAATTTTGTAAATTTTGAAAATTTTAAAAATTTTGACAAATTGAAAATTTTGACAATTTTGACAATTTTGACAATGTTGGTAATTTTAATATTGAAAATTTTGACAATTTTGGTTATTTTGATAACTTGACAATTTTGACAATTTTGACAATTTTGACAATTTTGACAATTTTGACAATTTTGACAATTTTGACAATTTTGACAATTTTGACAATTTTGACAATTTTGACAATTTTGACAATTTTGACAATTTTGACAATTTTGACAATTTTGACAATTTTGACAATTTTGACAATTTTGACAATTTTGACAATTTTGACAATTTTGACAATTTTGACAATTTTGACAATTTTGACAATTTTGACAATTTTGACAATTTTGACAATTTTGACAATTTTGACAATTTTGACAATTTTGACAATTTTGACAATTTTGACAATTTTGACAATTTTGACAATTTTGACAATTTTGACAATTTTGACAATTTTGACAATTTTTGACAATTTTTGACAATTTTGACAATTTTGACAATTTTGACAATTTTGACAATTTTGACAATTTTGACAATTTTGACAATTTTGACAATTTTGACAATTTTGACAATTTTGACAATTTTGACAATTTTGACAATTTTGACAATTTTTTCAATTTTGACAATTTTGACAATTTTGACAATTTTGAGAATTTTGACAATTTTGACAATTTTGACAATTTTGACAATTTTGACAATTTTGACAATTTTGACAATTTTGACAATTTTGACAATTTTGACAATTTTGACAATTTTGACAATTTTGACAATTTTGACAATTTTGACAATTTTGACAATTTTGACAATTTTGACAATTTTGACAATTTTGACAATTTTGACAATTTTGACAATTTTGACAATTTTGACAATTTTGACAATTTTGACAATTTTGACAATTTTGACAATTTTGACAATTTTGACAATTTTGACAATTTTGACAATTTTGACAATTTTGACAATTTTGACAATTTTGACAATTTTGACAATTTTGACAATTTTGACAATTTTGACAATTTTGACAATTTTGACAATTTTGACAATTTGGACAATTTTGACAATTTTGACAAGTTTGACAATTTTGACAATTTGGACAATTTTGACAATTTTGACAATTTTGACAATTTTGACAATTTTGACAATTTTGACAATTTTGTCAATTTTGACAATTTTAAGAATTTTGACAATTTTGACAATTTTGACAATCGTGACAATTTTGATTATTTTGATTATTTTGACAATTGTTACAATTTTAACAATTTTTACAATTTTTACAAATTTGACAATTTTATAAATTTTGACTATTTATAGAATTTAAAAATTTTTGACAAATTTGACAGTTTTGAAAATTTTTATTTTAACGACTTTGACAATGTTTACAATCTGGATAATTTTGATAGTTCCGACAATTTTAACAATTTTGACAACTGTGGTAATGTTGGCAATTTTGACAGTTTAAATAATGATGACAATTTTGACCATTTGTACAATTTCAAAATTCTGACAATTTTAACATTTTTCGCAATTTTGACAATTTCTTATATTATTTTATGTTAGATTTCAGGATTTAGTTTTCGTTCATGTTTCAAAGCTTAGAATGATATTTTAGGTTTTCATTCTTAATTCTTAGTTTTTATTTATATTCTTATTTCATAGTCTGATTCGGTTGTTGGCTTCATGTTCTAATCCTTTGAATCGATCTTTCTGCTGAAAAATCAATCTTTTCAGATCATCTCTTCTAGAGGCCCTTACCCCAAAAAAATTCAATCCCTAGAGGATTAGCAAAATTTCGACTTTCACACCATCATCGCCAAACTGAACTCGTAAACTCATACTCACTGCGACATCTATCGAGGGGCGCCGGCAAATCGCGTTCCTGCAGCAGCAAACGTTCGGGATCGGCAAACTGCAGCGGTCGGCCAAAATAGTGGTCCCTCAGGTCGCCGTAATGGCAGCCCGGGTTGGTGACAAGATTGGCCACATTTGCCTTTGCCATGGTCGTCGCCAGGAGGAGGATGGCTAGAAATAGCAAGGGCGAAGGCATCCGGAACGTGCTGCTGATGGAAAATGTCGTTACCGGTGCTGCTGGCAGGATCGCCATGTTAAGATTTTCTTTTTTTTGTTGTTGATGGCCTTCGTTGAGCAACACCTCCGGAATTTCCTTTCCAAAAACCTTGGGTTCTGATCCGATAACGAGTCGAAGGGCCTTCGTTGGAGCTTTTATGGATTGGATGAAGCCGGTGACAGTTATGAGATTTTTTCCCGATTTTTTTCCACCAACCTTTTCAACGGATTTAGAGTGAAAGTTCGTGTTGTCGTGGTTTGAACTTGGTGCAGAGACTGAGCGAAAAACATCGCTGAACAACCTTTCATTCGACCATGTTCTGGAGAGGGATGCAAAAAAAGGGGCGTCTAAAATTCCATCATCGAACGCGCGCAATATTGCCTTCGGGAGGAAGTGATAAGCGAATTTCTGAGGCTTAGTATAGGCGAGACTAAATATTCTACTTTATCGGACTTAGGCTTACACCGAAAAAAGGTTAAAAAAAGTCTCTGTGCAATGTTGCAACGAAACAGAAACACGAGATATTGAACCGAACGTTTCAATTCTAAACAACTTAACGATGATACAGCTTGAGGGAAAATAAAATATAAAAAAACGGGCAACATAGAATTTCATGTATATGAGTGCTTTTGTCTCGAGCGAGACGATCATAAAGTTCTAAAACGTTTGCCATCAATGGTATATGATATCGTGTTATTTCAGAGGTGGAAGCTTGGAGAAAAAAAAACTTCAAAATGCGAACATGTGTCACGTGTGTCATACAAGCGGAACGAACCAATCAATTGATGTCCCATTTTCTCATATCGCATCTCGCAACTCATCTCAGCTTATATGTATCATCGAGCTGTAGTGGCTCGTTTCTCTTTGATGCGGGACATCGATATTGGAATGCTTGTGATTTGATGAATCCGATGGGGCAAATTTCATCGCACGATCGCGACATTCAAATCTCAGAGACACGTGCAAATTGGAACGAGAAATTCAAATTTGCTCCCCAGAGGATTCGAAACACAAATTTTACAGGACTCAATATTCCAATAGTCTTAAAAATGGTAACAACTCATCAAGTGATTCTGTGGAACTTGCTCAATTTGTCTGTTCGAAAAGGAAACTAATTACCAAGATCTCTAGCGACACACAGTTATCAAATTCTCCGTAAAGAGATTCTAACGGAGAGACGTACGTGCTTGGATATTTTTTTTGTAAAGAGGTTCATTTTCCAGAGAATTTTTGCGAGTTTTAATCAGTTATGTTCCAGGGAAATAAACAGAAGCTTAAAATTGTAGAAGCTTTCGGCAGAAAGTTTTGAGCTTCTAAAAAAATTTAAACCTTTTTGACTCATCTAATAACTGACCGATTTTTTTTAATTCAACAAAAAAAAAATTAAAATCGTAGGTTAGTATCAGTATTTTACTAACCAAGACTTCTTAATTGATTCATAGCAATAAGTAATCAAAATATTATCAACGACTGCACTACGATTGGAACTTAAAATCCCATCCCTAACATAAACCAGCATCAGCGTGTTAAGTTTCATCCAAAAGGATGCAAAAATAAACAAGATAAAAACCCATTTTTGAAGGAACAAGCATTACCGTGAAATAGAACCGAAATGTCAGTGTTGTTTCAGCCAAAAGTGAAAAGTTCTCGGCTGAGTAGGCCATACAAATTTTGATGCACTTCTTCGACGCACTTGACGCTCTATTACCAAACCGGACCCGCACGGTTCGTAGTTGAACGTTAGTTTTTTTAAGTTTGATTATGCTTTTTGTGAAATGTGTGCTTTACTTTTTCTGGTTCTGGTCTAGAAAAGAGAACCCCAAGCGGTTGTTTTTTTCAACAATCGGACAATGAAGTGCTGCAAGATTTGTTTCAATTTATATATTCTTCATCCTACAAATTTTTATCATTTTCTACATATCCTTCATCTCATTTCTACATTCCTTCTCACCTCTTTTCTCGATAGATTCTTTTATTTAGTGACTATTCCCAAGCAACCAAAAGTCGCGTTTTTACTTAAAGATGGAACTCCGAAGTTCACATTTGGCTGAAAAAATGTTTTACGGGAACTTCAGATGACTCTTGTCGCGTGAAAGTTACTCAGGAACTTCCATCGCCCTTTGAAAGGTTAAACTATCGATAACGGAACTTCTAAGCGCTTTTAATGGAACTTCTTTCAAGAAGGTCGATAACGTTTGCGTAACATTCTAAAACGCACCATTAAGATATTTGAAGGTGTTTTAAAGAACCTATATGGGAATGCTAAGCGACATGTCAAAAATGTCTGTCAATTTCTTGTCATGGTATTTGTTTTGTTTATATCTGTACTGATATTTACAAATGGAATTCAAGATTTTTTCGAATTTTTCTTATAAATGTTAAGATATTCGAATAAATTTTTGAGGATGCGAATTTTTGTTATTGTTCATTTTGTGTACTGAAAGTCCTTTAAACGAAATAAGGTACAATCTATTGACCAACCCATTCAATCATCTCAGATGACATTAAGATTAAATACTAATTATTACAGTGGCAATGAACTATTGCTGGATTGGTCGAGAGGCTGGTGAGTTTCATTGCAACCTAGAGAGCAGCGGTTCAATTCTCTAGGCATAAGCAGCTTTTGCAATCAAAACAATATAATTAAAACCAATGAGATAGACCATGATAGACCGGCAACCTAGCAATTTGACATCTGGTTGTCAGAGCAATATGTCAATCGGATTTTTTTTTCGCCGCGTAGAAGTTTCTTGACATTCTCTTAGAAGCTGGATAGCGTTCTCTACAGCCACCCAAACGAACTTGAAAGTAGCTTTAAGAACTTAAATTTTGGGCTGATTAGCATTCTCTTCAGACACAAACGAGAGCTGATTAAGCTTTTATGGAACCTTTTTAAGGGAATTCTGGTTGCTTGGGTTGTTTTTCTCTAATACAAAATTTTATTTTTCAAATATCTTTCATCTCAATTCTTCATTCCATTCTCAGCAAAAGTTTTTCAAATCTTTAAATTTTATTTATTTTCTGCATATTCTATATGTCATCCGAAAATATTCTTAGCAAAAGCCTTCACTATCTGTGCTTTTCCTGTCGCTCTGCCTTTGTTTACCAGAGCCGGAACAATCCGAAAATATTTTTAGCGACAACCTTACCAAAAGGTGCTTTCTTTGTCGTTCTGTCTCTGTTACTAGAGCCGGAATAATTGATTAGTATTTTCAGAAACAAACAGAAGGCCAAATCATCACAAACAATCAGAAGCAGTAGCTTTAAAATCCGCGCTTCCTAAGCCAATTCCGTCCTTTTCAACCGGAAAGCCAAATCAAAATAAAAACTCAGCAGCAGCTGCCTTTAAAATCTGCGCTTCCGAAGCCAATTTCGTCTTTTTCCACCGGAAACCCAAATAATAACAAACAATCAGCAGAAGTTGCCTTAAAAATCTGCGCTTCCTAAGCCAATCCGTCCTTCTCGCGAAATCAAAACAAACAATCAGTAGCAGCCTTAAAAATCTGCGCTCCCTAAGCCAATTTCGTGTTTTTCCACCGGAAACCAAGTCAAAATAAGCAAATAGCAGGAACAACCTTAAAAATTTGCACTTCCTAAGCCAATTCCGTCTTTTTTTCCACTGGAAGGTCAAACAAAAATAAACAATCAGCAGCCTTAAAAATCTACGCTTCCTAAGCCAACCCGTTTTTTTTTTCATCGGAAGGCCAAATCAAAACAAACAATCAGCAGCAACAGTCTTAAAAATCTGCGCTTCCTAAGCCAATTCCATTTTTTTTCTTGAAAAAGGCCAAATCAAAACAAACAATCAACAGCAACAGTCTTAAAAATCTGCGCTTCCTAAACCAATTCCATCTTTTTCCACCGGAAGGCCAAATCAAAAAAAAAAATGAGCAACAACAGTCCTCAAAATCTGCGCTTCCTAAGCCAATTCCGTTTTATTTCTGCCGAAAGGCCAAATCACACCAAACCATCAGCAGCAACAGTCTTAAAAATCTGCACTTCCTAAGCCTATTCCGTATTTTTCCACCGGAAGGCCAAATCAAAACAAATAATCAGCAGCAACAGTCTTAAAAATCTGCGCTTCCTAAGCCAATTCCATTTTTGTCTCCACCGGATGACTTAATCAAAACAAAGAATCAGCAGCAACTGTCTTGAAAATCTGCGCTTCATAAGCCAATTCCTTCTTTTTCATCGGAAGGACAAATCAAAACCATCAATAAGCACTAAGCAGCAACAGTCTGAAAAATCTGTGCTTCCTAAGCCAATTCCGTCTTTTTCACCAACAGGCAAATCGAAACAAACGACCATAGAAGCAGTCTTGAAAATCAGTGCTTCCTAAGCCAATTCCATCTTTTTCCACGTGAAGGCTAAATCAAAACAAACAATCATAGCAGCAGCCTTAACGATTTGCGCTTTCGAGTCTTTCCGTCTTATTTACCGGAAGAACGAACAATCAATCAGCCGCCTTAAGAATATGCGCTTTTCCATCCTATTCGTCTTATTTACCGGAGCTGGAATCATTTCGAGACAATTTGTGCATCAGCCTATATAATAGATATGATTTATTTACTGCAAATCACGATCAGAAAAGGATAAATGTTGAAAGCAATGTGTCGTGATGTTCCGAAATGAATTCAAGATAGACTCTTTCCTATCGATTGGCAGCAGTGAAAACTGCTGAACCAATCTATACTTTTACGGGTTTACTTGTCTCGATGTTGCCGATACAAGAATAGTTTTACGAATGAGTTCGACTGAGCTGGGTACAGTCAAATACCCGAGCTTCAGAGAAATGGGCGGAGCTCAAAAAAGAAGATTTTTCGTTCAGAACCTGAATGCATAAGGATGATTTCTTCTATCTACTTTCTATTGATTTATTTATCTTCTACTTTATCGTTTATATATTCTACACAATGTTTATTTTTTTTTTTGGTTTATTTATGACACTTTATCACCTTGTGGCATTCGTGTCTAAGTGATAAATTTTGAAAGAAGGAAAGGTTTAAAGAATTGAATAAAATCAGGGACAGGAAGAAAATTAGTTGAGAAGCAAACTAGAAAGTAAAAAAGAAGAATGATAAAATGACAAAGAGAGCCAAATAGAACAAATAAGGAGATATAAACTTCTTACCGAAAAATTTTTGAACAGAAAAATTAATAAATAATAGATAAAATAAACGAAAGGCTTAAATATGCATTGATGTAAATATAGAAATAAAAATAAACCAAAATAACACATAGTAAGAAAGACAAAACAAAAAAAAAAAATGCAGAAAGACAAAAATATGAGAAAACAAAAGTCAACAAGGTACAAATAGACAGATAAACAAAAAGACATTGAAAAAATTCTCGACGACCAAACTGTCAAAAAATCATGACAAAATTGTGAAAATTGTCCGGATTATTACAACTGTCAAAGTTTTCCAAATTTTAAAAATTGTAAATATTGTCAAAATTGTCAATATTTTCTTAATTATTAAAAAAATTGAACGGATTGTTTTAAATTATGAAAATATAGTGAATAATAATAAACCTTATGGTATCAGCAACAAGTGTGTTCCTTTTTGATCATTCGATTGTGTTATAAGACCTTACACCAAATTAGTTCATCCTGCAGCGTGTTTCTCCAGGACGGCAATATGTCCGGCGGAAAAGTTGATTCCGAAAACTATTCCAATAGAACACCAACGAAGCTAGCTCCCAAAATGGGGGTAAAACTATTGCAATAAATCATTTTTCGGTACGACCGAAGCTTGATCAAAACAGCCAACCGACGGAGTGGGTTTTTCATTTCTGTTCGCTTTAATTCCATTTCTCGTTGAGTATTTGAAATACACATTTACAACTGAGTTTTAGTTGGTCGATTGTTCCGGTTGAAAAATGATCTTATCACCTTAACATGGAGTGGAAAAGTTTAGCTGGAAGCTGCTTTATCTTTTTTCGTTCTGATGGTGGCGCGCAACTGGTGATGGCATTCCTTTTTTCGTTTTTTACTTCAAATCAGCTTTTCGCTAACACCATCCCATCCATTTATCTCTTGAGCGTTACTTCGGGGGAGCTCCAGGAAATTTTCCAATCGACTATTGTAGAAAGTAAATCTCGAGTTCCGTTTTTGTTTTTCCTCCTTTTTTCTTTTGAGTCGGAAGTAGTGCAAGCGTACTTTCTTCGACAAGTTTTACTGAAAATGAAAGATAAAAACAATGTTACGCCGGAATCGTGAATCGGAATTGAAGGGATTTATTGTTGATGTTAAAAGTTATTTATCTAAACTGACACGCTGGACAGATACAAAACGGCTCCTGGGACTTTCGTTGGGCATCTGGACGGCTGAAAGATGGGATTTCTATTGGTCCTGCTTACATTACCAGGATTTTTCAAGAGTCTCGTCCATAAATTATTGTAAACAACTTCCGTAAAACGAAATCAAAGTGGCACTCATGGAAACTCTCATGAATTTTCCAAGACTGATTTCGCAAAATGATGAGTTTACTGAACCGATACTGTATCAAGCATTAGCAAGCCATGACTTCAAATTTAAAACTGCCACTTTATACGGTCACACCTCGAACGAAAGGAAGGACGGAACATCCCAATCAATAATGGAAAGAAACCTCGCTTCGACTGCCAGCCAGCTAAATCTATAGAGAGTCAGCAAATAGTGAAAGAGAGAAAGAACTACAACTCAATGAAAATTAATTTGCTTTTCTGCCAACGTTTCCTGTCGTCGTCTTCGTTAAACATAACCTCAATCCAGGGGAGGTTGTGTCAACAGAAATCACTGCTCGTTCCTCGTCGTCGTCGTCGTCTAACATCAACAACAACATGGGTACGTTGCCAATGACTACCGTATACGAATTGAGTCTAGCATCACGTTCGATTTCCGTCCATTTGGACTCGGTAATACGGGAAAATCTCCACATCGCATCACTAAACTTTTTTTTCACCAGTCCATTTGTTTGTTTTGAGCTATCTCTCCGTTCAGTAGAAAATTTCAATCGTAACAGTCACAGCACTTATCTCTGATTTTTGTTTTTCTTTCTTCGAAAAACAAACAAACTATCGAATCCTGCAGGACATCCCGCTGCATGTGGCCATGTTTTCGCACCTGCTGATCGCGTGGGACCGGAAAAGGTGGCTGAAGGATCCGTTGAAGGCGCGGCTGCCGGCCTTCGTGTGTAGCTGTGCTTCGTGGTTGGCCGGGATGGTCATCGCCCTGCCGTATCCGATTTATACGACGTACATCGATTTGGGGGTAAGTACTCGGTTTTGCTACTTGATTTTTTTTAGAATACGTTTCGAAAAAATGACAAAAAAGACAAAAAATACACAAAAATGGCACAAAAATGAAAAGAAAAAAATTCAAAAATTACACAAAAATTGTACCAAACTGACACAAAAATAATACAAAAATTGTACAAAAATGACACGAAACTGACACAAATATGTCACACAAATGAAACAAAAATGACACAAACATAAAACTGACACAAAAATGATAGAAATGATCAAAAAGAAAAAAAACTGACGAAAAAATAAAAAATGACAAAAATGACACAAAAATAACAAAAATGACCAAAATGACCAAAATGACTAAAATGACAAAAAATTAAAAAAATGACAAAAATGACAAAAATGACAAAAATGACAAAAATGACAAAAATGACAAAAATGACAAAAATGACAAAAATGACAAAAATGACAAAAATGACAAAAATGACAAAAATGACAAAAATGACAAAAATGACAAAAATGACAAAAATGACAAAAATGACAAAAATGACAAAAATGACAAAAATGACAAAAATGACAAAAATGACAAAAATGACAAAAATGACAAAAATGACAAAAATGACAAAAATGACAAAAATGACAAAAATGACAAAAATGACAAAAATGACAAAAATGACAAAAATGACAAAAAATGACAAAAATGACAAAAATGACAAAAATGACAAAAATGACAAAATTGGCAAAATTGACAAAATTGACAAAATTTAAAAAAAATGACAAAATGACAAAATTGACGAAATTGATAAAATTGACAAAATTGACAAAATTGACAAAATTGACAATATTGACAAAATTGACAAAATTGACAAAAATGACAAAAATGACAAAATTGACAAAATTGACAAAATTGACAAAATTGACAAAATTGACAAAATCGACAAAATTGACAAAATTGACAAAATTAACAGAATTGACAAAATTGACAAAAGTGACAAAATGATAAAATTGACAAAATTGACAAAATTGACAAAATTGACAAAATTGACAAAATTGACAAAATTGACAAAATTGACAAAATTGACAAAATTGGCAAAATTGACAAAATTGACAAAATTGACAAAATTGACAAAATTGACAAAATTGACAAAATTGACAAAATTGACAAAATTGACAAAATTGATAAAATTGACAAAATTGACAAAATTGACAAAATTGGCAAAATTGACAAAATTGACAAAATTGACAAAATTGACAAAATTGACAAAATTGACAAAATTGACAAAATTGACAAAATTGACAAAATTGACAAAATTGACAAAATTGACAAAATTGACAAAATTGACAAAATTGACAAAATTGA
Organism: Uranotaenia lowii; assembly: GCF_029784155.1. Lineage (NCBI taxonomy): Eukaryota > Metazoa > Arthropoda > Insecta > Diptera > Culicidae > Uranotaenia > Uranotaenia lowii. The sequence continues at coordinate 3,973,169 of NC_073691.1, forward strand.
CAAAATTGACAAAATTGACAAAATTGACAAAATTGACAAAATTGACAAAATTGACGAAATTGACAAAAATGACAAAATTGACAAAATTTGCAAAATTGACAAAATTCACAAAATTGACAAAATTCTCAAAATTCACAAAATTGACAAAATTGACAAAACTGACAAAATTGACAAAATTGACAAAACTTACAAAATTGACAAAATTGACGAAATTGACAAAATTGACAAAATTGACAAAATTGACAAAATTGACAAAATTGACAAATTTGACAAATTTGACAAATTTGACACAATTGACACAATTGACAAAATTGACAAAATTGACAAAATTGACAAAATTGACAAAATTGACAAAATTGACAAAATTGACAAAATTGACAAAATTGACGAAATTGACAAAAATGACAAAATTGACAAAATTTGCAAAATTGACAAAATTCACAAAATTGACAAAATTCTCAAAATTCACAAAATTGACAAAATTGACAAAACTGACAAAATTGACAAAATTGACAAAACTTACAAAATTGACAAAATTGACGAAATTGACAAAATTGACAAAATTGACAAAATTGACAAAATTGACAAATTTGACAAATTTGACAAATTTGACACAATTGACACAATTGACAAAATTGACAAAATTGACAAAATTGACAAAATTGAAAAAAATGACAAAATTGACAAAATTGACAAAATTGACAAAATTGACAAAATTGACAAAATTGATAAAATTGACAAAATTGACAAAATTGACAAAATTGACCAAATTGACAAAATTGACAAAATTGACAAAATTGACAAAAATGACAAAATTGACAAAATTGACAAAATTGACAAAATTGACAAAATTGACAAAATTGACAAAATTGACAAAATTGACAAAATTGACAAAATTGACAAAATTGACAAAATTGACAAAATTGACAAAATTGACAAAATTGACAAAATTGACAAAATTGACAAAATTGACAAAATTGACAAAATTGACAAAATTGACAAAATTGACAAAATTGACAAAATTGACAAAATTGACAAAATTGACAAAATTGACAAAATTGACAAAATTGACAAAATTGACAAAATTGACAAAATTGACAAAATTGACAAAATTGACAAAATTGACAAAATTGACAAAATTGACAAAATTGACAAAATTGACAAAATTGACAAAATTGACAAAATTGACAAAATTGACAAAATTGACAAAATTGACAAAATTGACAAAATTGACAAAATTGACAAAATTGACAAAATTGACAAAATTGACAAAATTGACAAAATTGACAAAATTGACAAAATTGACCAAATTGACAAAATTGACAAAATTGACAAAATTGACAAAATCATCAAAATTGACAAAATTGACAAAATTGACAAAATTGACATAACTGACAAAATTGACAAAATTGACAAAATTGACAAAATTGACAAAAATGATAAAAATGATAAATATGACCAAATTGACAAAATTGACAAAATTGACAAAATTGACAAAAATGACAAAATTGACAAAATTGACAAAATTGACAAAATTGACAAAATTGACAAAATTGACAAAATTGACAAAATTGACAAAATTGACAAAATAGACAAAATTGACAAAATTGACAAAATTGACAAAATTGACAAAATTGACAAAATTGACAAAATTGACAAAATTGACAAAATTGACAAAATTGACAAAATTGACAAAATTGACAAAATTGACAAAATTGACAAAAATGACAAAAATGACAAAATTGACAAAATTGACAAAATTTACGAAATTGACAAAATTGACAAAATTGATAAAAATTATAAAAATGATAAAAATGATAAAAATGATAAAAATGATAAAAATGATAAAATAGATAGGTGAAAATTTTACCGTAAAATTGATAAAAATGACAAAAATGACAGAAATGTCAAGAAATTGCACAAAAATGGCAATAATGATTCACAAATGACACAAAAATGTTACAAACATGACCTAAAATGACACAAAAATGACACAAAAATGACACAAAAATGATACCATTTGAAACTCAAAAGTGACACAAAAGTGATTTAAAATTGATGCAAAAATGACAAAAATTACTTAAAATCACACAAAAATGATACAAAAATTACAAAAAAAATACACAAAAAAGACTCAAAACTTGCATAAAAATGCAAGCGAAATTCCACAAAATAATATAAAAATGACATTATTATGACATAAAAATGACAAAAATGACACGAAAATGGCAGAAAATGTCACAGAGAAGCACACAAAAAATGACACAAAATTGACTTAAGTTTGACACAAAAAAATAAATATGTGAAAAAAAAATGACGAGAAAATGACAAAAAATTCAGAAAATTACAAAAAAAATGACACAAATGGCAAAACAATGACACAATAATGACACAGAAACGACACAGATAAGGTACAAGAATAACATCAAAATGAAACAAAAGTGAACAAAAGTGAATCAAAAATGACATTATTTACGCAATTTTTTTTTTTTGGAATTTCGGTTTCTGCTGTTATGATTAAATTTGATCAGCAAAATATAAACTTGCTTTCAAATTTCCCATGAATCCCGATAATCTATGTTAATGTCGGCTGCAGATTGCAAATCCCACCTTCTTGAATGTCACCAAAATGAAAAAAAAACTAAAAGAACAATCGCGAAATGGAACCCCACAAATCCCGACTAAGTCGTTACCATTTAGACGTGGCTTAAGATCGTCCGCAGCTGTCGTCAATTCGTGATAAACCATGGAAAAATGGTGTCACTTATCTTAGCATTTCCCGAAAACAGCCAGACAAATCCCGCTACTTATCCTTTTTTCTTGCATATTTTTAGCATCGCCCCAGCTTCCTTCAAACGAAGGTTGCTTCGAAACACTTTCCATTTTTTTTTAATTTTTTCAAAGGATTTTTGATTTCTCGAAATTCTAAAAAAAGATTTCATTCTAGGTACTTCAACCTTTGTCTTGGAAGAAAATACTTTAAAAATCTCTTCATTCTGTAATTAGGATGCTCGAAATCGTCAACCGTATCGATTCGTTGATGCAGAACCTTTTAATGGTAGTTCTTTTTCCACCGTCTTTTGTGATCAAAAACCGATTAATGGGAGATGTGGTCCATAAACCACGCGCGTCCAATCTAATCAACCGAATTGGGTAGAAAACGGCGTGGTTGTTGGACCCAAATTTGAAACATCACCCTTCCCCTCCGAAAGATGAAACTGTGTCCTTAAACGGAGACAGAAGCGCAAAGTTTTCATGAATACGATTTGAATACAAAACGGAAAAACTATCTCGTCTCTCCTCAATTCACATTTGGGATGACGGGGTGAAAATCAGGCCTTCGCTACTAAGTACCCACATCAGATTTTCTTCTTCGTCTTTCTTCAAAGTGGCAGCAGCAGCAGCAAACGTCAAAAGGAGCAAATTAGGTCACATCCTTTGGATTAGAGTCTTGAAAAATTTGTGTGAGAACTTACGATGACGACAACTTGTAAAAGCAAGAAGCAGAACGGTAAAACGATGGAAAGCGGAGGATGCATCAAAAATGTGTGTGATGTGTCTGATATGCAGATTTGGAACCGAGGAACGGATCATTGGAGTTGAGAGTGTGTTTTTGGGCCTTAGGCCGCACTTAACTTTTGGTGTGATGCTTTCAGAAGCGGTAGTAAAGATACGATACGACGAGACAGACGAAGGCTTTCACCTTCTGGATGAATAATAAATTGTTCAATTTGAGCCTTTTGCCTTCAACTCGAGGCTGTCTGAGACTGATTGAAGATTTTGGGGTGAACTTTACACACGCTCAAGTGAGTGAAGTTGAAATCTATGTGTTTTAACACTGGAGGACGATTATTCTTGAGTATTTTTAGTTGAATAACACTCAGATAATTACATGATTTATTTCAATCATTTGAAATAAATGCAAAAAAAAAAGCAAAATGAGACAGAGGTCTTCATTAGCTTACAATCTATTCAAATCGGCGGAATTTCCAATTAGCAGAAATCTAAGTCTACCTTTATATTTTTGAATTTGCATCAATCTCAACCCAGTTTCCTTACTTTGGACATACAGAATTCTCAACCCGTTCTCAGAACATTCAACTAGCACAATTTTCAATCTGCTTTTATACAATTCGAAAAACTGAATTAGAGAGAAGTAGGCGTTGGCGAAAGTGCGACACACGTTTTTCGTAGCTGCAAAATTTCGATCTGAAAAAATCAACAAAGTTAAATAAAAAATCGTTCAACAACTTAGTAGTTTAGCAGTGAAAAATAACCGGTGTGAACTGTGAAGAAAATGGCTTTGCATGATGCGATCTACATTCCCAGAGAATTCGAAACATTCAAATAGAAGAATGCTTTTGGGGGATGGTCAAAAATGTGATTCGAAAATGAGGCATTTTGGTACTTCCAATGTGAGAAAAGTGTAATTGAGATTAAAAGAAAGGTGTTTTGGTTTTAGTGTCGCTATAGATACATATCTATAAAGTGGGAAAAGCTTTATCATTTGGGAAAATATGTTCGAAATACATGGTCATCGAACTGTAGAAAAGGTTTTGGAAAAAACATTGCGATTTTTACAGTGAAAAATGTATTAAGTTGTAAGAATATTTGGTCCCAAGAAATCGTGCCAAAAAAATCTATTTTGCCCGATTGCTACGATTAAGTGAAAATTCTTTGAAGACAATTTAATAATTCTGACAATTCTGACAGTTTTGATTTGACAATCTTGACAATTTTGACAATTTTGACAATTTTGACAATTTTGACAATCTTGACAATTTTGACAATTTTGACAATTTTGACAATTTTGACAATTTTGTTTATTTTGACAATTTTGAAAATTTTTACAATTTAGACAATTTAGACACTTTCAAGTATTCGGACAATTTTGATAATTTTGGGAATTTTGGGAATTTTGACAATTTTGACAATTTTGAGAATTTTGAGAATTTAGACAATTTTGAGAATTTTGACAATTTTGACAATTTTGAAAATTTTGACAATTTTGACAATTTTGAAAAAAATTGACGATTTTGACAATTTTGACAATTTTGACAATTTTGACAATTTTGACAATTTTGACAATTTTGACAATTTTGACAATTTTGACAATTTTGACAATTTTGATAATTTTGACAATTTTGACAATTTTGTCAATTTTGACAGTTTTGTCAATTTTGACAATTTTGACAATTTTGACAGTTTTGACAATTTTGACAATTTTGACAATTTTGACAATTTTGACAATTTTGACAATTTTGACAATTTTGACAATTTTGACAATTTTGACAATTTTGACAATTTTGACAATTTTGACAATTTTGACAATTTTGACAATTTTGACAATTTTGACAATTTTGACAATTTTGACAATTTTGACAATTATGACAATATTTACAATTTTAGGTAAAAAATTTCGAGACCGTTCAAATTCCAGTTCAAACCTAGTTAAAGTGTTTCTGAATTTAATTTCAATTCAAAACCAAAGGTTTTCCGGTATCAGCCCTACAAGACGGATATATTTTCTAACGCTCAGGAGGTCTCAAACGCTCATTTTAAAAGTTTATTTTTCCTGTCTTCCTGGAATGCTGTCGGCCGCTCATAATCGGGGATGAAACCTTCGGGGTCATTTATTGATGTTTGGTATCCGGAAAACGTTAAAGCTTAGTATTCTCATATTTTACTTATTATCAGTTGATCAAAACTTGTTAATTTAACTGAAATACCAAAATGTTGTAAATGTGAAAAAATATTCACAAATATTCGTGCCACATTTATAATGCCACAAAAAAACATTTCGTAATTTTGATAGAATGATTCAAAATAAAAATTTAATCAGTTCTATTACAAAATTGGTCTTTTTTAGTTTAAAAAATTAATATGGATTGACTTATTCAAAAACTTGTTTAGAATTTCAAAATTTCAAAAAAATTTCATCAATTTTTTCCTTATTCAAATGTTTGGAACTTTAAAGCGATCGTTATTCATTTATATCATGATTAAATCATAAACAGGGCTTAAGTTAAATCTTGATGTTTCTGATCAAATGCTGGAAGTAGTTACATGAATAATTCCATCAAAATTGCTGACCATTCACATAGTTTTTATTCTCTTCATTTCTCTTTAAAAAATTGTAAAACGTTCTATTTGGCCTTGATTTCTCCAATAATACAATTCAATTTTTTTTTTCAATCTATTTCTCAATTTTTCCCCAAAATATTTGAACTTTTACACTTTTCATACATTTTCAAATTCCTACATAAATATGATTAAGAATATCAGTTCGAATATCATTTCGAACTTTTAGTTATGTGAGGAACAACTATAACAGATTCAGATGATGATGGAAATCAGTTTATACGATTGACTTCGAATGTGTTTTAGTCATAATCACCTTTCAAAATTGTTGTTTCTTATTTCACTAAAATGTTTAAATAAATTAAAAATATATTTCAGGAGAAAAGGCTATCAGCATAACACTAGTCAAAAGTGTTTCCTAATTAATTCCTTTCCCCCACATTCCCAACAATTTTTTTTTGCAAGGATGCAGAGGTGACCTCGGTCCTTAGGCATAAAGTTGTTCTTTCATCCCTTTCTCATGTTTCCTAACCTATCTATTGACTACTAGGACGTGGCCGGCGCCGTTATTGATGTTTAAAGAGAGAGCATCAGTTTTGTGCATTGTGAATGTGTAGCCAATCCCAGGCTCTGTTCATTTGACCTTTGAACAAAATTGATGGCCTCGGTCAATCACGGAGTAGCAACCATTGGCGATGTGGAACTTGTTCTACTGAGCCACTCCTGCGATCTTGGGATCCGAAATGTATTGAATGTATTTAAACCAAGCTTAGAAATCAATCACAGAGTTCACTGGAATACTTTAAAATTAAAAGACTTTTTAAGGTGCATTTCGGGTTCAATGGTTCAAGGTGGATGTGAGTAGTCAATCAAGCTAAGCTAAGCTAAGCTAATTATGACAATATTTACAATTTTAAGAATTTTGATAACTTTGATATTTTTGGCAATTTTGACAATTTTTAAAGTTTTGACAATTTTGACAATTATTGGATAATTTTGACAATTTTGACAATTTTCACAATTTTGACAATTTTTACTTCTCTTAATCAATAGTCTTGGGAGATTATATTCAAAAATAATGGCGGTTGTCCCAATCCAACATAATCGACTCGTCTTAAAGAAAACCTACCCAAAGCACTAATGAAAGTAAAAATTTTCCCAAATCTTGAAACCACTTAAGGATGGTTTTTGCTGTTTTTGGGAGTGGAGAAAAAGCAAATTCTAACTAGAGTGTGATGTATCCGACAACAAAACCGGCAGGGGAAGATATACAGAAAGAAAGAATGAAATCAAACAAGAAAACAACCAAACCCCGGGCCAAAACAGCTTTCGGGAAGGATAATTGAATAAAAATAACCACCACCGCCATCCCTTTCGAGTTTGAGCTTTCGAGCTCAAAGCTTGATGCGGGGTTTTTTTTTAAGTGGATGCGGTTTTAGTGGTGTTTTCGTTTTCTGTCTCTAAATCCAGGTTTATGTTTCTTTTATGAATTTTTAGAGAAGCTAGCCGCCTCAAGCTAGAGATATTGGGACTGAGCGAAGTCCGTTGGCCTAACACTGGAGAACACAAGACACAGTCCGGGCAAGTACTGCTTTACTCTGGCATACGAGGAGAACATGCTACTCGGGAACGAGGAGTTGGTTTCCTGTTAAGCCCGCAGGCCCATGCGGCCCTCATAAGATGGGAACCGATAAACGAAAGAATAATCGTAGCCAGATTCAGAACACGGGTTAGAAACCTTACAATGGTCCAGTGTTATGCGCCAACTGACGTTGCCGATTTGCAGGAGAAAGAGCAGTTTTACAGTCAATTGAACAGCGTGGTTGAGAGAATTCCGAAGGGTGACATACAAATCCACTTAGGCGACTTCAACGCAAAGATTGGCTCCGATAATCAGGACTTTGAGCGCATCATGGGGCGCCATGGTCTAGGACAGATGAGCGAAAACGGAGAGCTGTTTGTAGAATTTTGTGGCAATAACAACATGGTGATCGGTGGATCGCTCTTCCCCCATCGACCAGCACATAAGGTCACTTGGGTATCCCGAGATGGCCGAACAGAAAATCAAATTGACCACATCTGCATTAGTCGAAAATGGAGAAGGAGCCTTCTTGATGTCCGCAACAAACGAAGCGCAGACATTGCATCTGACCATCACCTCGTCCTTGGCGAGATACGACTGAGAGTTGCGCGTGTCCAACGGCGCGAGGAGAAAGTTGGGTGTCGATACGACGTCCGCCGGTTGGAGAATCCAGATGTGAAAAGGGCATACGTTGAACAGCTAGAATCCCGAGCCTCGGAACTGCCGACAGACGGAACAGTCGAAGAACAGTGGTGTGGAATCAAGAATGCCTTTATCACGACGAGCCATGGTACTCTCGGTAAAGTTTGTGGAAGACGAAGTGAATGGATGTCGGATGAAACCTGGAGGATGATCGATGATCGGAGAAAGGCGAAAGTCGGAATTGAGCAGGCATGTACCGGGTCAGCCAAAGCAGCCGCCCGCTTACGATATGCGGAGCTGGAACAGGCAGTTAAACGAGCTTGTAGACGAGACAAGAGAGCCTGGACAAACTCCCTAGCCGAAGAGGGAGAAAGAGCCGCCGCCATTGGAGATATCCGATTATTATATGATATTTCTCGCCGCCTTAGTGGTGCAAGGACTAATGCAAGAATGCCGCTGAAAAACCGAGCAGGTCAGCTGCTGACAGATCGAACAGATCAGCTCAAGCGTTGGACTGAGCATTTTGATCAACTTTTCCGAGTTACAAATAGCAATGGCCAACAGAACCCGCAGCTCGAGGCGCCCACAGTAAGTCGCATTAATGGCGTCAACTCGGAAGCGCCCACGCTGGCTGAAATAGAAGCGGCAATCAAGGACATGAAATCCAACAAAGCGCCTGGAATCGATTGCATTCCTGCTGAAATGCTCAAAGCCGACCCTGCCTTGTCAGCACAAATGTTGCACCGTCTTTTCGCTGACATTTGGGATACTGCAACATTCCCGGCCGACTGGATGCAGGGTATCCTCGTAAAGGTCCCAAAGAAAGGAGACCTAACAGAGTGCGGTAACTGGCGTGGCATAACTTTGATCTGTACAACCCTTAAAGTACTCTGCAAAGTGATCCTGAACAGGATCCAGGAGAAAATCGACGCTACACTCCGACGGCAACAAGCTGGATTCCGATCCGGACGATCATGTGTGGACCACATCACAACGCTACGAATAATACTGGAACAAATCAACGAATTCCAGGACTCTCTTCTGCTGGTGTTCGTTGATTTCGAAAAAGCATTTGACCGACTGAACCACGAAAACATCTGGGCTGCTCTTAGACGACGAGGGGTCCCAGAGAAACTAGTCCATCTCATCGAAGCACAGTACGAGGCATTTTCGTGCAAGGTCTTGCACGACGGTGTCTTGTCCGAACCAATCCCGGTAACTGCTGGAGTGAGACAAGGATGTATTTTGTCACCGCTGCTTTTTCTCATCGTAATGGATGAGATCTTGACTGGATCGATTGATTGTAGACCAAACCGAGGATTGCCGTGGAATCCTTCAACCATGGAGCAACTGAACGACCTTGACCTGGCAGACGATATTGTTTTGCTCGCCCAAACACAACAAGACATGCAGAGCAAACTCGACGACCTCACCGAAAGCTCCAAGGCAGCAGGTCTCAAAATCAATGTCGGAAAGACCAAGTCGATGGAAATCAATACAGAAAATCGTTCCAATTTCGTGGTAGCTGGACAACAGGTTGAGACAGTGGAGTGCTTCCAGTATCTTGGTAGCCAGATTACGCCTGATGGTGGTACCAAGAAGGACATCGAAACCCGGATCAGAAAAGCCCGATTTGCGTTTGCGAGTCTCCGAAACATCTGGCGGTCACGCCAGATCTCTCTACGAACTAAGATCCGAATCTTCAACTCAAACGTCAAATCCGTATTGCTGTACGGGTGTGAAACTTGGTGCACATATGAGGTGATGACGCGAAAACTGCAAGTTTTTGTAAATCGCTGCCTGCGGAGCATCATCCGCGCTTGGTGGCCTGGCAACTGGATCTCAAACGTTGAACTTCATCGCCGGTGTCATCAAAAGGCGCTAGAAATCGAGATTCGGGAACGTAAGTGGAGATGGATTGGGCACACGCTGCGAAGAGATGAAAACGAGATTTGCAGAGAGGCGCTTGACTGGAATCCAGATGGGCATCGAAGAAGAGGCAGGCCCAAAAGCTCGTGGCGGCGAAGTCTAGCCGCTGAAATCCGCACAGTTGACGAGAACCTTGGCTGGCAGCAAGTGAAGACGCTGGCTCCGGATCGCCAGCAGTGGAGATCTTTTATCTCAGCCCTATGCGCCGGTCAATCGGCGCTGGACCCTTAGGTAGGTAGGTAGGTAGGTTATGAATTTTTCGTCAGGTCATTGTTATCCCCAAAATTTAAACAGTGGAATTTCTCCATACATTATTCATCGCTTGTTCCAGGTTTTTTTTTCTTCTGTTGATTCAAACGATGTTTTTACGAAACGAATCTAAAGTTATCGTTTCGGAGATAAAATAACCCAAAGTGCGAAGACTATTAAAAATCGCATGAACAATCACCATTCAGTCAGACAGATAGCGGTTGGAATTAATTTGATAAGCGATCGTTGAGCGCTGAACGAAAACTTTCCCATCCACTCCATTCATCGAGAAACCATAAAATTTAACAAATGGAAAAATGTTTGTGCAAACAAGAGCGTTGGAAAAATAAAAAAAAAATGTAATAAAAACGGGATGAAAATTGCTTTCCACGTAACAACCCAAAAAAAAAAGTGTGTTCAGATCTGAAGTAAAAACCTGCAAAATGCTTTCATGAAATTATGATGATGTGATGAGCAGAAATTTATCCTTTTCCCTCACTTTGGGGGAAAAGCACACAAAGTTCAGTAAAATTTTGCTTTCGTCCCTCGGGAAAGTTCAACGATGATTGACATTTAACGGTGTGTCTATGTGTGTGTGTGTGTGTAGTAAATTGGCTCCTGAAATTTATTCGGAACATGGCTGGGTTCGGGTTGTTGAAAAATTAAACTTACACTCACGACAGACGTCATTAGTTTCTATTAGAAAAGAGAGGCAATTTTAAACAACCAGGCACACAAGAAATTTTCTGACGAGAAGGCTGAATTTGGTAGAATTTTTTCGGCCAAAAAGCCGCAAAACCAATTTCAAACCCCCGAGAAAAGACCTTCGTCAACGTTGCGGAATGAACGAAATGAATTGAGCTGTTCGGCCAATCTTTTGGGACTGAAGTCTGGGTTTGGGGAAATATCTGATGAAGATCAACGAAGAAAAAAAAGAAGCCAAGACAAATGTCTCACATTGCACGTGGGATTAGCCCTCATGGACAAATGATTTGCGTCTTTTCCTGGCCTTTTCTGTGGAATGAACGAATAAATGAAGAAATCATGCATCCTAAAACCTTCTTCCAAATGTACGTATGAGGAACAATTTTTCTGTTTTTCCTCCGAAAAGCCGATTGAGGAAAATCCTCGTTATGCTAAAATGATTAGGATGGTTTCCGGTTTTGGATATTCTTGAGGCTCAGGAATGAGTAAAAAATGGAAAAACCGACAAACCAGAGGGTTGGGCATTTCATGCTCAAGGAAAGATGTCAATTTCGATAGAATTCAAGATTCGTTTGGTTTGATTTATCTTTCTCTGATAACATTGATTGATGATAGCCGTTCGATGTTTTGATGTTAGAATTTCGTTAAAAACGGAAAAAAAAATTTGTTGGGTCAAATTGATGAAAATTTGATATGAATTTTTTTTTAGTGTGTGTTTTTGCTCATTAAAAAAAGTAAGTTATACTTTTTCGGTTTTTTATTCTTTCACATGTATAGTTCGAGCTTCCACTAAAAGAAATATGTACTAACAAGTTCCTCCCTGCAGCTTTTCTCCATAAATCCAAGGTGGAGTCCATCCAAATGAACAACTACTTCTACCTGTAGAAAGCAACAGACAAGAAGAATGTAAATACACAACCAAAAACCATAACAAGCAGATACACGTTGTTCCGGCAGGGAGGGAGGTAAACTTTTTGATGTGCTTTTATTACCCAACAGCAGCAAAGCTCCCGGGGTGGGTGGTTGTCTAAATATTTAATGGTACTAAGAGATATGAGAAGTCCGAAAACTAATGCAAACAAACCAAAAATAACGAAAAAAGAATCCAAAATATACTGCTTCGATATCTTCGGGAAAGTGCGCTTCGGCGGGAAGAGAATACCCTCTGCATACCCTGGAGAGTGTAAACATTGCAATTCAGTAGCGATTCGAGAGTAAGCAAACAGCGAAACGAAGAATGGCGGCTATCAGTTTTATGTTTGTGGCAAATAACAACCAACGTCCAGCTGAGCAAAGAATTTCGTTGAAGAATTTTTAATTTCGAAATTGTTAAAATTTTCAAATTTGTCAAAATGAAGATTGAAAAGATTGACGAAATTACTTATCACCAACCGCGCTCCCACAGCCAGAACTTAAGTCTGAACTCCGAAAGTAACAAAACTTGTTGTTATTCATTCATCTATCTTTCCTTATGCTTTTAGTAAAATCAGCATAAAAACGTTAAAATAATTAATGACATGAAATGGCTGGGCCTACTGTGCAGAGAACGCAGAGGCATCAGGAACAAAGGGAAAGAAGAAGCGTGGACAAAATTGAAAAAATTGACAAAATTGATAAAATTGCCAAAATTGCCAAAATTGACAAAATTGACAAAATTGACAAAATTGACAAAATTGACAAAATTGACAAAATTGACAAAATTGACAAAATTGACAAAATTGACAAAATTGACAAAATTGACAAAATTGACAAAATTGACAAAATTGACAAAATTGACAAAATTGACAAAATTGACAAAATTGACAAAATTGACAAAATTGACAAAGTTGACAAAATTGACAAAATTGACAAAATTGACAAAATTGACAAAATTGACAAAATTGACAAAATTGACAAAATTGACAAAATTGACAAAATTGACAAAATTGACAAAATTGACAAAATTGACAAAATTGACAAAATTGACAAAATTGACAAAATTGACAAAATTGACCAAATTGACAAAATTGACAAAATTGACAAAATTGACAAAATTGACAAAATTGACAAAATTGACAAAATTGACAAAATTGACAAAATTGACAAAATTGACAAAATTGACAAAATTGACAAAATTGACAAAATTGACAAAATTGACAAAATTGACAAAATTGACAAAATTGACAAAATTGACAAAATTGACAAAATTGACAAAATTGACAAAATTGACAAAATTGACAAAATTGACAAAATTGACAAAATTGACAAAATTGACAAAATTGACAAAATTGACAAAATTGACAAAATTGACAAAATTGACAAAATTGACAAAATTGACAAAATTGACAAAATTGACAAAATTGACAAAATTGACAAAATTGACAAAATTGACAAAATTGACAAAATTGACAAAATTGACAAAATTGACAAAATTGACAAAATTGACAAAATTGACAAAATTGACAAAATTGACAAAATTGACAAAATTGACAAAATTGACAAAATTGACAAAATTGACAAAATTGACAAAATTGACAAAATTGACAAAATTGACAAAATTGACAAAATTGACAAAATTGACAAAATTGACAAAATTGACAAAATTGACAAAATTGACAAAATTGACAAAATTGACAAAATTGACAAAATTGACAAAATTGACAAAATTGACAAAATTGACAAAATTGACAAAATTGACAAAATTGACAAAATTGACAAAATTGACAAAATTGACAAAATTGACAAAATTGACAAAATTGACAAAATTGACAAAATTGACAAAATTGACAAAATTGACAAAATTGACAAAATTGACAAAATTGACAAAATTGACAAAATTGACAAAATTGACAAAATTGACAAAATTGACAAAATTGACAAAATTGACAAAATTGACACAATTGACAAAATTGACAAAATTGACAAAATTGACAAAATTGACAAAATTAACAAAATTGACAAAATTGACAAAATTGACAAAATTGACAAAATTGACAAAATTGACAAAATTGACAAAATTGACAAAATTGACAAAATTGACAAAATTGACAAAATTGACAAAATTGACAAAATTGACAAAATTGACAAAATTGACAAAATTGACAAAATTGACAAAATTGACAAAATTGACAAAATTGACAAAATTGACAAAATTGACAAAATTGACAAAATTGACAAAATTGACAAAATTGACAAAATTGACAAAATTGACAAAATTGACAAAATTGACAAAATTGACAAAATTGACAAAATTGACAAAATTGACAAAATTGACAAAATTGACAAAATTGACAAAATTGATAAAATTGATAAAATTGACAAAATTGACAAAATTGACAAAATTGACAAAACTGACAAAATTGACAAAATTGACAAAATTGACAATATTGAAAAAATTGACAAAATTGACAAAATTGACAAAATTGACAAAATTGACAAAATTGTCAAAATTGTCAAAATTGTCAAAATTGTCAAAATTGTCAAAATTGTCAAAATTATCAAAATTGTCAAAATTGTCAAAATTGTCAAAATTGTCAAAATTGTCAAAATTGTCAAAATTGTCAAAATTGTCAAAATTGTCAAAATTGTCAAAATTGTCAAAATTGTCAAAATTGTCAAAATTGACAAAATTGATAAAATTTACAAAATTGACAAAATTGACAAAATTGACAAAATTGACAAAATTGACAAAATTGACAAAATTGACAAAATTGACAAAATTGACAAAATTGACAAAATTGACAAAATTGACAAAATTGACAAAATTGACAAAATTGACAAAATTGACAAAATTGACAAAATTGACAAAATTGACAAAATTGACAAAATTGACAAAATTGACAAAATTGACAAAATTGACAAAATTGACAAAATTGACAAAATTGACAAAATTGACAAAATTGACAAAATTGACAAAATTGACAAAATTGACAAAATTGACAAAATTGACAAAATTGACAAAAATGACAAAAATGGCAAAAATGACAAAATTGACAAAATTGACAAAATTGACAAAATTGACAAAATTGACAAAATTCCCAAAATTGACAAAATTGACAAAATTGACAAAATTGACAAAATTGACAAAATTGACAAAATTGACAAAATTGACAAAATTGACAAAATTGACAAAATTGACAAAATTGACAAAATTGACAAAATTGACAAAATTGACAAAATTGACAAAATTGACAAAATTGACAAAATTGACAAAATTGACAAAATTGACAAAATTGACAAAATTGACAAAATTGACAAAATTGACAAAATTGACAAAATTGACAAAATTGACAAAATTGACAAAATTGACAAAATTGACAAAATTGACAAAATTGACAAAATTGACAAAAATGACAAAATTTACAAAATTTACAAAATTTACAAAATTGACAAAATTTACAAAATTGACAAAATTGACAAAATAGACAAAATTGACAAAATTGACAAAATTGACAAAATTGACAAAATTGACAAAATTGACAAAATTGACAAAATTGACAAAATTGACAAAATTGACAAAATTGACAAAATTGACAAAATTGACAAAATTGACAAAATTGACAAAATTGACAAAATTGACAAAATTGACAAAATTGACAAAATTGACAAAATTGACAAAATTGACAAAATTGACAAAATTGACAAAATTGACAAAATTGACAAAATTGACAAAATTGACGAATTTGAAAAAAATGAAAAAATTGACAAATTTGACAAAATTGACAAAATTGAGAAAATTGACCATTGACAAAATTGACAAAATTGACAAAATTGACAAAATTGACAAAATTGACAAAATTGACAAAATTGACAAAATTGACAAAATTGACAAAATTGACAAAATTGACAAAATTGACAAAATTGACAAAATTGACAAAATTGACAAAATTGACAAAATTGACAAAATTGACAAAATTGACAAAATTGACAAAATTGACAAAATTGACAAAATTGACAAAATTGACAAAATTGACAAAATTGACAAAATTGACAAAATTGACAAAATTGACCAAATTGACAAAATTGACAAAATTGACAAAATTGACAAAATTGACAAAATTGACAAAATTGACAAAATTGACAAAATTGACAAAATTGACAAAATTGACAAAATTGACAAAATTGACAAAATTGACAAAATTGACAAAATTGACAAAATTGACAAAATTGACAAAATTGACAAAATTGACAAAATTGACAAAATTGACAAAATTGACAAAATTGACAAAATTGACAAAATTGACAAAATTGCCAAAATTGACAAAATTGACAAAATTGACAAAATTGACAAAATTGACAAAATTGACAAAATTGACAAAATTGACAAAATTGACAAAATTGACAAAATTGACAAAATTGACAAAATTGACAAAATTGACAAAATTGACAAAATTGACAAAATTGACAAAATTGACAAAATTGACAAAATTGACAAAATTGACAAAATTGACAAAATTGACAAAATTGACAAAATTGACAAAATTGACAAAATTGACAAAATTGACAAAATTGACAAAATTGACAAAATTGACAAAATTGACAAAATTGACAAAATTGACAAAATTGACAAAATTGACAAAATTGACAAAATTGACAAAATTGACAAAATTGACAAAATTGACAAAATTGACAAAATTGACAAAATTGACAAAATTGACAAAATTGACAAAATTGACAAAATTGACAAAATTGACAAAATTGACAAAATTGACTAAATTGACAAAATTGACAAAATTGACAAAATTGACAAAATTGACAAAATTGACAAAATTGACAAAATTGACAAAAATGACAAAATTGACAAAATTGACAAAATTGACAAAATTGACAAAATTGACAAAATTGACAAAATTGACAAAATTGACAAAATTGACAAAATTGACAAAATTGACAAAATTGACAAAATTGACAAAATTGACAAAATTGACAAAATTGACAAAATTGACAAAATTGACAAAATTGACAAAATTGACAAAATTGACAAAATTGACAAAATTGACAAAATTGACAAAATTGACAAAATTGACAAAATTGACAAAATTGATAAAATTGATAAAATTGACAAAAATGACAAAAATGGCAAAATTGACAAAACTGACAAAATTGACAAAATTGACAAAATTGACAATATTGAAAAAATTGACAAAATTGACAAAATTGACAAAATTGACAAAATTGACAAAATTGTCAAAATTGTCAAAATTGTCAAAATTGTCAAAATTGTCAAAATTGTCAAAATTGTCAAAATTATCAAAATTGTCAAAATTGTCAAAATTGTCAAAATTGTCAAAATTGTCAAAATTGTCAAAATTGTCAAAATTGTCAAAATTGTCAAAATTGTCAAAATTGTCAAAATTGTCAAAATTGACAAAATTGACAAAATTTACAAAATTGACAAAATTGACAAAATTGACAAAATTGACAAAATTGACAAAATTGACAAAATTGACAAAATTGACAAAATTGACAAAATTGACAAAATTGACAAAATTGACAAAATTGACAAAATTGACAAAATTGACTAAATTGACAAAATTGACAAA
The DNA here is from genome assembly GCF_029784155.1 of Uranotaenia lowii. Lineage (NCBI taxonomy): Eukaryota > Metazoa > Arthropoda > Insecta > Diptera > Culicidae > Uranotaenia > Uranotaenia lowii. Next base: position 3,990,878 of record NC_073691.1, read on the forward strand.
ATTGACAAAATTGACAAAATTGACAAAATTGACAAAGTTGACAAAATTGACAAAATTGACAAAATTGACAAAATTGACAAAATTGACAATATTGACAAAATTAACAAAATTGACGCTAGTGGTCTTTTGAGTCAGAGCCAAAAGCTTCAAATTTTCAAAATTTCAGAGTTTGGACAAAATTGACAAAATTGACAAAATTGACAAAATTGACAAAATTGACAAAATTGACAAAATTGTTAAGATTTTCAAGACTGCAAGATTGGCAGGATTGTCAAAATTGTTAAGTGGTCAAAATGGTCATAACTGTCAGAATTGTTAAAATTGTTAGAATTGCTAAAATTTTGAAAATATTCAAATATGTCAAAATTGTCAAAATTGTCACAAATGTTAAAATTGTAAAACTGTCATAATAACCTGAATTGTCAAAATTGATAGTACACCCAAAATTTATAGAAATCTTTTTTGAAATTCTGTTCCAAAAAGTTCGCTCGTTTCTTGTCTCAAATGGAGTCGTTAAGCCATCGTATGATGTGTCCTTAAAACGCCTTATTTTTTTATTATTTAAATGTGAGATTACCTATCTAATGCTAATGGGCAACTTATTCTTGACTAGAATTTATTCCGGAGCACACCGGTAAAATGTATTGCTCACTTCAGTTCCATCCAACTAATAGCATAATTTCAACAAGCACCTTTGACTTCCACAAGAAATGGCTGGTTCTGGAAAATTGAACGGTAAAAAACAACGGAAAAACGCCCATCCACTTAGGGAACACTAGAAAAATCCGCACCATTCCTCAACTCACCAAAATCCATTACTCAAATCCTAAGCCTAGAACAACAACAGTCTGAGTGCAGAAAAAGCTTCACCAACATTTTTGGAGTTTCGAAACCAAAATGAAAAACGCAGAGAAAAACAACCAGAATACATACATACCTGAAAAAAGAAAAATGATTCCGCAGATTGGCAGCATATCCGGAGTTCGTTCTGGAGCTACATAGATATTCGTCACCCAGTCGATTATCATTTTTTCTGTCGTCCTCCTCTTCTCTAGAGCCAAACTTCCTCTTAAGCCGGAGGGAAGAAAAACTCCTCAAGCACTTTTCTTCCCTTCATCATCAGCAACAATGGTTCCACGCCCAGAAGAATGTTTGCTTCGCATTTTCCACACTTGAGATAAGATGCTCTCCGGCCCGGGAGGATGGATGAATCGATGTCCTACACTTACTTCCGGGAGGCCAACGAAACCGGATGTTAGGTGTGCGTGCTTTTGTTCCAGTGGAGAATCACCTTCAGATGGTTCTTTTCCGGGATGGCACGCCAAAAAAATACGGAGCTTTCGATGGGTTTTTTCCACTGTTTCTCCTGCTTCTGCCAGTGATTTTTAGAATCTGAAAACTAAGCAACCCTGAAAATTCAAAGTTTATCGAGGCCACCTCGACATCGAGCACATCGAGTGAAAATTTAGTTAGTTCAATGTTAGTCTTCATACGTATTAGTTGAAATAAAAGTATCTTTAAGACAGTTTAAGACGTAACACTGGGTTGAGAAAAGAATTAGAAACATCGAAATTATTATGATGAAAATTATTTTTGTGAAGTATATGTAACATGTTATCAACATTTTTGTAACGTCTTTGTGACATGTTTGTGTTATTTCTTTCAAATTCTACGATTAATTTTGATAGATTATTTTCTGGCAGTTTCCTCGCCCTTAAATAGGTGTTTTCTGGGAATTCGATCGAAATTCGAAGTTTAATCATCCCTGGCTGTCCCCCGGAAATGCTTAAACAGTTCACAGAACGTCTTATAGTAGAGTAGGTTGACAATTTCCGTGTCTCGTTGATGGCTGTCTTCGGGTGGTGCCGACATTTGGTGTGCGGGCTATCATTTGCCAACAGAGGATGTGTATTGTGTGCTACAGAAGTAGCTCCAAGGCAGGAACGGAAAAATACCCCCGAATCGTGTTTTTCGTTTGCTGATGCCATTTGCTACACTTTTTGATTGGCAGCCCATGAGCTTACATTATCTTACAGAAGAAGATCTAGGACTCGAAAGCTCACCGGGAGGATGTCTCTCGAGAAAGAGGACTCTTGTCCCTTCACATCCTTGTAAACCTCCAAACGAGAAAGGAAGGAAGTTCTTCTAGGAGAAGTCCTCACGCTAGGCGGGCACAAGTTGAAGTTCACGCGAGACGCTCCGCTGGGACCGATAAGATGATTATGTTAGAACATGCTGGCTGGCAGCAAGAGGAAATGTCACCCCCACCTCATCCCCAATTGGTGATCCTGCAACGAGACGAGGAAGTAGTAAATTGATGGGATGGATGACACCTCGCTGCCTCTGCTCAGTGCTAAACTACATTGATACGTAGTGATGAAATGTGGGCTGGTGGGTGGCCACGTGGTTCTTCCTTTTTTTTACGCCCCCTCTATTTTTCTATCGTTTCCAACAACTTCGAAACAAGGATTCTTTTCCGTTCATTAGGATGAGCGATGTGAATGTTTGAATACCTTCCTACTAGAGAAGAAGAAGATGGTTCCGATCTTCCGTACTTTAAAAAGATGATTTCCATTGAATTGTTTCGCTGATGAATGAATAATGAAATCCTGTCGTTGCGTAGTTCTCGAAGAAAAACGACATTCTCGCTATTGATTCGATTTTAATGATATTGACATTCTTTTATTTATTGCTTCTTCAATACTGAAATAAGTTAAATAATTCAACAGAACTTTATTAGAATAAGAAAACTTACTTACTTAAACTCAAAATTTCTATCGAATCATTTTTCCCCATTCTTGTTTTCAGAAATACGTTCCAAAACTGGATGGTGTTGGCATCTGTGCGATGAATCTTATGGACGATATGCAGGAATACAACCGAGGATTGTTCGTTTTGATGTAAGTAAATTATTATCTGTGTTACTGGCCGGTGTATTTTCCTTGGAGATTAGGCAGATAGAGAAAGAACACGTGTTGTCTGCTTAAAAAATTCAAGTTACAGAAACAGTAAAAGAGTTGATCAAACTGAATTACCTCGATAGATTGTTTTGATTAGCAGACCATACGCCTACTGCGTTTCACAACCCTATCGATATCTCGCAAAATATTGAACCAATACGAGTAACAATGTGAAATTGACAATTTTAAAATTTTAGACAGTTTTGACAATTTTGACTATTTTGACATTTTTGACATTTTTGACAATTTTGACAATTTTGACAATTTTGACAATTTTGACAACTTTGACAACTTTGACAACTTTGACAACTTTGACAATTTTGACAATTTTAACAATTTTGACAATTTCGATAATTTTGACAATTTTGACAATTTTGACAATTTTTACAATTCTGACAATTTTGACAACTTTGACAATTTTGACAATTTTGACAGTTCTGACAGTTCTGAAAATGTTGGCAATTTTGACAATTTTGACAATTTTGACAATTTTGACAATTTTGACAATTTTGACAATTTTGACAATTTTGACAATTTTGACAATTTTGACAATTTTGACAATTTTGACAATTTTGATAATTTTGACAATTTTGACAATTTTGACAATTTTGACAATTTTGACAATTTTGACAATTTTGACAATTTTGACAATTTTGACAATTTTGTCAATTTTGACAATTTTGACAATTTTGACAATTTTGACAATTTTGACAATTTTGACAATTTTGACAATTTTGACAATTTTGACAATTTTGACAATTTTGACAATTTTGACAATTTTGACAATTTTGACAATTTTGACAATTTTGACAATTTTGACAATTTTGACAATTTTGACAATTTTGACAATTTTGACAATTTTGACAATTTTGACAATTTTGACAATTTTGACAATTTTGACAATTTTGACAATTTTGACAATTTTGACAATTTTGACAATTTTGACAATTTTGACAATTTTGACAATTTTGACAATTTTGACAATTTTGACAATTTTGACAATTTTGACAATTTTGACAATTTTGACAATTTTGACAATTTTGACAATTTTGTCAATTTTGACAATTTTGACAATTTTGACAATTTTGACAATTTTGACAATTTTGAAAATTTTGACAATTTTGACAATTTTGACAATTTTGACAATTTTGACAATTTTGACAATTTTAACAATTTTGACAATTTTGACAATTTTGACAATTTTAACAACTTTGACAATTTTGACTATTTTGACAAATTTGACAAATTTGACAAATTTGACAATTTTGACAATTTTGACAATTTTGACAATTTTGAAAATTTTGACAATTTTGACAATTTTGACAATTTTGACAATTTTGACAATTTTGACAATTTTGACAATATTGACGATTTTGATAATTTTGTCAATTTTGACAATTTTGACAATTTCAACAATTTTGACAATTTTGACAATTTTGACAATTTTGACAATTTCGACAATTTTGACAATTTTGACAATTTTGACAATTTTGACAATTTTGACAACGCTGACAATTTTGACAATTTTGACAATTTTGACAATTTTGACAATTTTGACAATTTTGACAATTTCGACAATTTTGACAATTTTGACAATTTTGACAATTTTGACAATTTTGACAATTTTGACAATTTTGACAATTTTAACAATTTTGACAATTTTGACAATTTTGACAATTTTGACAATTTTGACAATTTTGAAAATTTTGACAATTTTGACAATTCTGACAATTTTGACAATTTTGACAATTTTGACAATTTTGACAATTTTGACAATTTTGACAATTTTGACAATTTTGACAATTTTGACAATTTTGACAATTTTGACAATTTTGACAATATTGACAATTTTGACAATTTTGACAATTTTGACAATTTTGACCATTTTGAAAATTTTGACAATTTTGACAATTTTGACAATTTTGACAATTTTGACAATTTTGCCATTTTTGACAATTTTTACAATTTGGACAGTTTTGACAATTTTGACAATTTTGACAATTGTGACATTTTTGACAATTTTGACAATTTTGACAATTTTGACAATTTTGACAATTTTGACAATTTTGACAATTTTGACAATTTTGACAATTTTGACAATTTTGACAATTTTGACAATTTTGACAATTTTGACAATTTTGACAATTTTGACAATTTTGACAATTTTGACAATTTTGATGACAATTTTGACAATTTTGACAATTTTGACAATTTTGACAATTTTGACAATTTTGACAATTTTGACAATTTTGACAATTTTGACAATTTTGACAATTTTGACAATTTTGACAATTTTGACAATTTTGACAATTTTGACAATTTTGACAATTTTGACAATTTTGACAATTTTGACAATTTTGACAATTTTGACAATTTTGACAATTTTGACAATTTTGACAATTTTGACAATTTTGACAATTTTGACAATTTTGACAATTTTGACAATTTTGACGACAATTTTGACAATTTTGACAATTTTGACAATTTTGACAATTTTGACAATTTTGACAATTTTGACAATTTTGACAATTTTGACAATTTTGACAATTTTGACAATTTTGACAATTTTGATAATTTTGACAATTTTGACAATTTTGACAATTTTGACAATTTTGACAATTTTGACAATTTTGACAATTTTGACAATTTTGACATTTTTGACAATTTTGACAATTTTGACAATTTTGACAATTTTGACAATTTTGACAATTTTGACAATTTGACAATTTTGACAATTTTGACAATTTTGACAATTTTGACAATTTTGACAATTTTGACAATTTTGACAATTTTGACAATTTTGACAATTTTGACAATTTTGACAATTTTGACAATTTTGACAATTTTGACAATTTTGACAATTTTGACAATTTTGACAATTTTGACAATTTTGACAATTTTGACAATTTTGACAATTTTGACAATTTTGACAATTTTGACAATTTTGACAATTTTGACAATTTTGACAATTTTGACAATTTTGACAATTTTGACAATTTTGACAATTTTGACAATTTTGACAATTTTGACAATCTTGACAATTTTGACAATTTTGACAATTTTGACAATTTTGACAATTTTGACAATTTTGACAATTTTGACAATTTTGACAATTTTGACAATTTTGATGACAATTTTGACAATTTTGACAATTTTGACAATTTTGACAATTTTGACAATTTTGACAATTTTGACAATTTTGACAATTTTGACAATTTTGACAATTTTGACAATTTTGACAATTTTGACAATTTTGACAATTTTGACAATTTTGACAATTTTGACAATTTTGACAATTTTGACAATTTTGACAATTTTGACAATTTTGACAATTTTGACAATTTTGACAATTTTGACAATTTTGACAATTTTGACAATTTTGACAATTTTGACAATTTTGACAATTTTGACAATTTTGACAATTTTGACAATTTTGACAATTTTGACGACAATTTTGACAATTTTGACAATTTTGACAATTTTGACAATTTTGACAATTTTGACAATTTTGACAATTTTGACAATTTTGACAATTTTGACAATTTTGACAATTTTGACAATTTTGACAATTTTGACAATTTTGACAATTTTGACAATTTTGACAATTTTGACATTTTTGACATTTTTGACAATTTTGACAATTTTGACAATTTTGACAATTTTGACAATTTTGACAATTTTGACAATTTTGACAATTTGACAATTTTGACAATTTTGACAATTTTGACAATTTTGACAATTTTGACAATTTTGACAATTTTGACAATTTTGACAATTTTGACAATTTTGACAATTTTGACAATTTTGACAATTTTGACAATTTTGACAATTTTGACAATTTTGACAATTTTGACAATTTTGACAATTTTGACAATTTTGACAATTTTGACAATTTTGACAATTTTGACAATTTTGACAATTTTGACAATTTTGACAATTTTGACAATTTTGACAATTTTGACAATTTTGACAATTTTGACAATTTTGACAATTTTGACAATTTTGACAATTTTGACAATTTTGACAATCTTGACAATTTTGACAATTTTGACAATTTTGACAATTTTGACAATTTTGACAATTTTGACAATTTTGACAATTTTGACAATTTTGACAATTTTGACAATTTTGACAATTTTGACAATTTTGACAATTTTGACAATTTTGACAATTTTGACAATTTTGACAATTTTGACAATTTTGACAATTTTGACAATTTTGACAATTTTGACAATTTTGACAATTTTGACAATTTTGACAATTTTGACAATTTTGACAATTTTGACAATTTTGACAATTTTGACAATTTTGACAATTTTGACAATTTTGACAATTTTGACAATTTTGACAATTTTGACAATTTTGACAATTTTGACAATTTTGACAATTTTGACAATTTTGACAATTTTGACAATTTTGACAATTTTGACAATTTTGACAATTTTGACAATTTTGACAATTTTGACAATTTTGACAATTTTGACAATTTTGACAATTTTGACAATTTTGACAATTTTGACAATTTTGACAATTTTGACAATTTTGACAATTTTGACAATTTTGACAATTTTGACAATTTTGACAATTTTGACGATTTTTACAATTTTGACAATTTTAACTATGTTATCAATATGGTAAATTTTTTCAATCGAGTTCAAGAAAAAGTTGGATTAATTATTTCTAAATCCCGTGATTCTGCAGTTCATCATTGATAGGTTAACAAATGTCGGTTCCAAAAGCACTTTGACTGGAAAAGCTGAAAAATTATCGCTTTCCCCGTTTTTCTGCTGAAGAACCGCTTTCCTATAGCAAGCAAATTTTCTCCATTAGTGTGTTGGTTGATAACGCGCGGACTTAATTATTACCCATTACTCATCGCTGAACTTATGGACGCCTTTAAAAGAGAAAGTGGAGGAAAAAAATCGTTTGAAAAATAGCTCAAAGTTGGAGGGTGCCTGTTTGCTATTGTTTTCCTGTCATTTTTTTCCTCTTAGAGCTCTTTACGCGAAACGCTCCTCGCTATTTTAATCCGGAAGCCATCACAACGTTGTCGTCATTAATAAGTGACGCAAACTTGCGTTCGAAAACCGGGAGACGATAGATTTTCCTAGTGGCAACACCAGCAGCTTCAGGAAGCTGCAAAAATTTAATGCACACATACACACTTCAAAGCGTCAGCTTGAAAGTTGCATAGTTAGCCCGTAGTTAGTTCCGTGTCCGGAAAATAAGTTTTGCCAAAGCTAATTAGTGTGGGATTATATTTCAATAGGAATTCGCCACCCTTCCCCTTTGGACGACTGGATGGATTGAAGATTCTTTCGGAAATTGTTGGACCGGTTTTTCGACAGGGTTTTTTCGTTCAATCAACTGATTTTTTTCATCGCTCTCAATTTTAATAGGTATTTGTATTTTCCCTCTCTACCCACCTGATACATTTCTGTTGAGGAAAATTAAAAATAAACTTCATTCAACTGATCAGAAACGATTCCATTGTCCAGAAAATTTCAAATCCAAACTTATGATGGAAAGAAATGAACGGTTTTTTTTATGTGTGTGTGGGAGCTTCACCCCCTGAAAAGAGGAAAATTTTTAAAGCTCTTCCTTGGTTTTGAGTTTTATGGTTGGATCATAAATCAACCGGCCCCATTTCGGTAAGAGTTTTAATGCCTCGTCCGACTCAACATCGCTCGGTTGGAATTTTTCGGAAACAGAATTGTACAATACCAACCTCATACCCCAAAAGCCGGTACACGGATTAAGGTGAGGTAGCAGGACCGGAAATGGTCAGATTAGGCCCCCAACTAAAAATTCGGAGGGAAGAGACAAAGAAGAAAAGCTCCCCCTTGCTCCTCCTTCTCTTTCGTATGAAGGGTTGTAATTTTGGGTATCATGAAATATTTAGTGGAAGAAATTTATCTTCTAAGGGGGGAGCCAGGCCCAGTAGCTTTTCTCATATAACTGATTATTTCCATTGTGGTCCTACAAAAAAAAACTCAAACAATATAACACTGAATTTGTAAGCGAAACAATTTAGAATAAAATGATAAAATTAACAAAAATAATACAAAGCATTTTACAGTTTGAAGCTGTCAGAAATCAGCGTTTTTTTTTTCTTTTCTGCTCGCAACAGTGTACTGCGGGCACCTTCCCCTTTAAAGAGAACGATGTTTGAAAAATAAACATGGGAGTAATCGAACTTTTTTCGCAAACTTTTCATCCATTTCTTGGTAAAAATATATAAACAAACAGAAACTGTTTACATCCAATCTTACGTTTCTAACTCATGGAAACGAATTTTTCCAATTGTCAACATCGATCAATCGGCATCCCACTTGAGATGACAGCGGAGGTGAAATTGAATCCGATTCAAAAGAAATAGTTAATATTGTTGCCTGCGGGAATGATGGGAGAAATTGAAAATAAAAAACAGAGGCCAGCCAATGCCACATCACTCAGAACCGGAACAGAACAGCAGAAAAGATGTTTACTTCTATCCGGTTGTGATAGATTGATGATACCGTCTCCTGCCGTTTTGCTGTCTTGTGTTAGTTGTTTTCTGAAGGTTTCCTTCAACTTTGTATTTCCAATCGCCCGTCCATCATTCATCGCAATTCATAAGTATAAGGGCAGGGCTGCTAGTTCTATGTTTTTCAATTTTCTCGTTCGAGAGTAGTGTGGGCAAATAAGGATGAAATTCTGCAATATTCTTCCATTGATAAGTAAAACTACTTCTCGATATTGACAACCCGCGGGGTGTGTTTTCGTTTCCGGGTGGCAAAAGTACTTTCGCGTGGACTTGAGTGCAGAAAAATGTCGGGTTTCCACCTTTCTCAATCTTCAGGCGAGGGGCTCAAGTGGACAACGACCATGTAACGACGATAAAATCTAGAGCTGCTGCAATTGAATGCTCCCATCCAGAGCTCTTTCGAGAAGTAGGTAAGTAGGAGTAGAACGACGACGCGCGTACAGGATAAGGTTTTATTTCTAGAGATTCTATTTTTGTTTTCGTTCAGCCGATGGCATTCAGAGTTGGGTTAAAATAACGAACCGGGAAACTGCAGCTTATGCAATTGCGAAGGAAAAGAGCGTTCTCCTGCTCCTGTTCGTCTAAGTTGGCCTTGGCAGAGACAAAAAAATCAGCAGCAGCAGCAGCTACACAAAGTAGGCTTGTGGGAGCAATTTTCTTGAAATATATAAATGGAATTTTAATTTCCTTGGTTACGATTGCTGATGGCTGATGATCACTTGATTTCGCAGATGTTATTTGCATGCAATACTCACTCAAGAAAAAAACCCTACAGTAACACAGTTCATATTACTTTCGATAGATTTTTTTCGATCTATGATTTTTAACTTAATTTTACTTACGTCAAACTGTATTTTAGCTTACTTCTAAACGACTTAAAATGAACCTTGGCTAGTTTTTGATCAATTTTAACTGTTTTTAATGTTTTTTTTCACTCAATTTTGACTGATTTACCAATTATCTAACTTATACTGGTTTTAGATCAATTTTTAAATGTCATTTGACTGATTTATGATTTCTAGTTAAATTTTCATTGTATTTGTTTTTTATTTACATTTGGTTTTTACTTCAATTGAATTTGCATTGAATTTTGAATAAATTTTAACCAATTTTCGGTATACTTTCGATTGGTTTTTGACCGACATTTGATTTTGTTTTGAATTTTCAATGATTCTCTACTGCCTCTTAACAGTTATCTATTTTTTCAGCAACTCTTGACATACTTAAATTGGTTTCCAATTGACTTTAAACTGATTTTTCGACTTGATTGATTTTTGAACAAATTTGTGTCGACTTCAGATCAACTTTAGAATTTTACTCAAATGCCTTTGATCAGATTTTGTATAATTTGAACACTGATCACACTGACATGACAATTAGAACAAAAATTCAAAGATTTTTTTGTCAGATTTTGTATGTTCGCAATACCGACGGCAGGTGGCGAACCAGAAAAATTTGACATGAAATGCCCTGTAGGAAAAATGTACCTGTTTAGCCCGATTCTATAATAGAAATTGCCTGTTTTTTTGTTGAAGTTGGGTGGCATTTTCTAACTGAGATAGCATTTCTCAAAATCGATCGACGCGCACTCTGGAATCGATATTGCGTACTGTTGGAAAAATTATCCAGAAAACGAAATCGAGGGTCCAGTCAGTATGGTCAGCGGTTTGAACTTATTTTTCTGACTTTCAATTGCATTTCGACGTTTTACCTTCCATCGACTTTTGCCTTATTTCTGACCGACTTTCGATGAAATTTTTATTTATGAATGTTATCTGACTGATTTTCTACTGGTTTTTGATTGAACGATATAGTATTTTATAGACTTTTTCAAAAAAAATATTTCTGAATGGCGTTTTCCAGCCTTTTTTTTTTGTTGATTTTTGACTGACTTATCGACTCTTTTTTTTTACTGATTTTAAACCAATTTCAACTAACTGATCGTCTTTTGACTAACTTTTTACTTTTTTTTTGTCTGACCTCTAACCTACTTAAACTGGTGACTTTGATTTTGTTAAAACTTTTGGCTGACTTTAACCAAAATTTTACTTTTTTTTTGAGTATCTTTTACATCTTATGATCAACTTCCGACCAATTTTTTGACAGCATATGACAAACATCACACGTGATCACATTTTGACTGCCTTTATACATCTAAATGCTATATTATTGACTTTTAACTAACTTTTAATGACAAAGAATGACCGATTTTTGATCGATTATAAACAGACTAATAAAATAAATTAAATTAAATTAAATTTGTTGACTTTTGGCCGACTGTTGTTGATTTTTGTCGAATTTTGGCTTATTTTTTTTTTTAGTTTGACTGACTTTGGTATGTATGTGATTTAAAATTTTGAGGTTTTTTTGACAGATAATAGGTGATTTTCACTGACTTCCGGCTGATATCGGATAAATTTCTGGGATTTTTTTGACCTACTTATGACCAACCTTCGACTTACTTTTTTCCAACTTAACGACAAACATTACTCTTTTGACTGACTTTCGAATCCTGAATGCTGTATTACTGACTATTGAGTTACTATTGACCAAATGTAATCAATTTCTGATGTTTTTTTGCCGACTTCTTACTCACTATTTATTGGCTTTGGTATGGACAGATTTTTTGAATGATTCTAAATCGACTCAATCATACAATCAAAAATTTTTTCTGTCGAAACTATAAGTTTTGGACCTCTATGGTGCCTTCCGGACAAATGACCAACATTACATGGGATATCGAATGGACTTTTGAAAAATTGATTAAGCCTCTTAGCAGTGAAATAAAAAAAATTTTTAATATCCATTTTAAAGCTATAATGTCTGAAAAAAGTTTTTAGCTTGTACCAATTCTAGCAACTTTGTCATAGAAGGCATTATCGCATCGATAAGAGCAAGTTCACTCGTGTTGGGAAAAAACGGTAGAAATTTTTACACTTGTATCAAATTTTGAAAATTGTACCATGCAAACATGTATTTTTTACAGCACTGTTTCTATTTCAGCCGTGCGAAAATACACGTGTTGTAAAAAAAACTTGAAAGCCACAGATCTTGAACATGTTTTTGCATTACAAAATTTTGAAAATGTGCTAAAAGTGTCAAAATTTCTACACCTTTTTCCCAACACCAGTGAACTTGCTCTAAGAGCAAGTTCACTGGTGTTGGGAAAAAGTGGTAGAAATTTCGACACTTACGGCACATTTTGAAAATTTTGCCATGCAAAAACATTTTCAAGGTCTGTGGCCTTCTAGTTTTTTTACACTACGTGTTGTATTTTCGCATGCTGTGATGCAAAAATAGCAATATTTCTATCACATACGGCTGAAATAGAAACAGTATTGTAAAAAATACAACGCCCCAAGATCTTGAAAACATTTTTGCATGGCAAAATTTTCAAAATGTCAAAATTTCTACCACTTTTTCCCACCACCAGTGAACTTGCTCTAACCGTTTCAAAATTATTACATTTACAAAAATAAAAACAGAGTTCAAAGTAGGCCTTGCTCGAGTGCGGACGCGTTTTTTCCTGTTTTCTTATTGCACTGTGTTTAGGGATTCTCTTTTCTTTAAAATATGTGTGATTTGAAAAGTCATTTTAGATGAAATTGCAAGACGTTGAAAAAACTTTTTGTCTTGTCAGAAAGGGCTGACATGATGAGTGAAATTGGAAAGAAATCGACTGATTTGTGCCAAGGAAAGTGGGGAATGCCAGCGAGTTTACCTTGGGCTTCGCGTACGGATTCTCTCCCCGTGTGCTGTTGATTTAATTTTCGCAAAGCTGTGCGTCGAATGAACTATTTTTTTAAGAAGCTACGACTGAGTGGATGAAGTATTCCTAAATAGCTCTGAATTGTGTGAAATGGCTTCGAAATCTGTGAAAAAATCTACTTGTTTGAAAAAAAAATGGCCAAACCATTGAGTTGGGATGATTTGCGAAGGGAGAAATCTAATTTCGCTAGAATAGTGCCGTTTGTGTGTGTTTCGAGGAGAATGTAAGTGTTTAATGAGTATCTTTAAGCAAATGAGAACTTCAAAGTAGTTGTTAGAAATTTTCGAAATTCTAAACTATGAGGAATCAAAATGCAACTTTGGTGTCGTGCCGTTCAGGTAGGCAAGCCTCTTTATGATGTAGTATGTCGTTGAATGAGTTGACGAAGTTCAAACTTTGATGCAACGAGTTATGCATTAGAAAGCGCAGCCTACTAAGTTTTTATCATATGCACTGGAAAAGCATTGAACACTTTATGTTACAGAATGTAAGCGATGCTAGTCTCTCGAAAGAGGTCTTAATGATTTTGTTCGAAGTTTGTAGATTTATATGCAGTGAGTATTTTGGGGGTTAAACTATTCCGCTGGAAGGCGAAAACTTCCACGAAAAGCACGCAGTCATCCACCGGTTCCACTACTCACCACCAGAGACCGCAAGCTACCCAGCAGAGCGAAAAGGCGAATGGAAATAGAAGAGGCGAATGGAATTTAGACGAGGTAAAAAAGGCGCGAGGCGACGATTGCCTGCTGTCCAAAGCCCTTGAGATGAACTGCTATCGTGATTTCAAATTTGAACGTTGGCGAAAGACCTCTGGAAGAAAATAGAATATTGTGAAAAGTTTGAAGTCACATATTCGGACAGCAGGACCCCGCTGATTTTGGATGAAATTTCAATCCCCCGTTGAGTGGTCGCCGTTCAATCGGATTCATTACGAACCCACAAAAAGAATCCGCCCTTAAACCTTTGCTGCTTTGGAGGTTACGTTCGCCGCTACAAGAAAGGCAACCCCATCGCTTCCGGATTTAAACCAGCCGTTGGTTGCGCCGCATCATTCCATCGCTGATTCGGGTGAGTTTCTCACTTGCGAACTTCATCCGGCCAACAACACTTCCGTGCCTGGTTCAGCACCCAAGGTGGGGCCAGGTACACTGCAACTTACCCGTCGACTGCTCCACATCTGCCGCTGGTCGCTTACCTAGAACGCCGCCAGCTACTTCGCCGCGTCGACGCCGTTGGACCGAGTTCGACCTCACCGAACCCAAAGTCGGACCAACCGAGGACCAGTACCAGTTGGTAGCCGTGACACAGGTCAGATACCCATTGTTTCACTCATGAGTGTTATAATTAAAGTGGTGGAATTAAGCTTGGATTGTGCTCCCAATAAATTTAAGTTAAGCTAGAAGGTGAAGTTGTTTCTTCCTCTGGAAATTTTCTGCATTTTGCATTTGATCAGTAAGCTTGCCAACCCTAGGGATTGTTTAGGGAATCTCTGGGACGCCTGCCAACTGACTAGTCGCTAGTCTTACAAGAGAGAGAGTACAAGAGAAGTCTTTGAATTCGAAATGACGTTTATCACCATTGTTTTCATATTTTTAAGCAGCTTAACAAAAACATAGCGGGACTCAACAATACCAAATAACCATGTACATGTTTGAAATATGTCAGGTCCATTGAATAGAAAACGAATTCCAAGCACCGGCACGAAAATCAAAACCCCAATCAGGCAAGGTTCTTTTAACTCCATGAGCCAAATTTGAAACTATCTATAAGCCACTATCTATAAGCCACTTATTTGGTGGCCCGTTCTGCTGTGAACATCCAGCCATACGTTTTTACCACTTAGATTCAATTCATAAAGATTCACTCAATAAAAAAAAAACGAAAACTATTGGAATTATCAGCTAAGCGAAAAAAAAAAACGCGTGCGCTTTCAATCAGTCATCGCCTGCTCTTTATGTAAACGCATTGAGACTGTTGCTAGTTGATATTTAGAAAATGGATGAGGACTTTTGCCAGATGGAAGTAGTTCAAGTTAGTCGAGCTAGTTGAACATTCAAGAAGCGAAATTACGCTTCATTTGTTGAATTATGAAATCAGATTGAGACAGAAACGCTGGAAGTAGTTCCAACATTGAAACGCAAACGTTGACAATGATTGACAAAAGTTGACAAGAGATTGAAAACAACTGATGGTATTTCCCCAATCACCATGAGTAAGATTTTCGATCAGCATTTGAATAATTTCCATTTTACGTTTCGGCTTTTGGAAAAACTGAAAAAGTCCCAAGAGTTGAAACCCATTTTTTCCTCTAAACTCGGCTTAGAACACGCACATTTCATCTTATAGGTTGGATTGTTTCGGTCCTAAATTTGGCACGGCACGACGCAATGACAACAATCGCAAAGCCGTGGGATTTTGTGTTGATGTCCCCGAGGGCTTTCTCGCATCAAAAGTTGAATTGGAAAACATCCTGGGCTTATAAAAAAGGGAATATGATTTCGATAAGTGATGATGGGTTTTCAGCTCTTTTTCCTTTGCTTCTCTTAAATTTTTTATCCCGGCATCCTTCCTGTGTCTTTCGGGAAGCAATTCACCGGCTTCGGAATCGATGAAAAATGGAAATGCTCTGAATTGTTACATTGATTGTTTGGTAGAATTTCTCAATCCACAATTTCCGCACCGAACGTTGGGAAATCGGAAACAGTTGAGCAATATCCCAAAAGAATCCGCGTAATGATTCGGACGATGGAGAAATTTCAATCTCTTGAGAGTGAGATTGTGTTTGATTGAATTCACGTAATGATCGATAGATAAAGAATTTTTATCAATTGTTTTTTCTTTTAAACATTTCAGGAAATTGAAATTGGAATAAACAAAAATTTCAAAAAAAAAATGCGAAAACGAAAAAGACAATAGTTAGTGGAAATTTAATCAGGTATCAGAAAAAATCATACAAAAATGACACTAAAGATTGTATAATTTTCACATATAAAAAAATGAGACAAATATTCTATAACAAAACAAAAGAATTACACAATAAATAATTCACAAATCGCGAAAATGGACAATATCGAGCCCGAAACCGGTCGACAAAAAGGTAATTTTAAATCATTTTTCCGTTAAGTATGAACGTTAAGTGTCGTCTAGTTCTTACGTGACCACAAATTATTTAAAATTAGTGAAAAAGAGGTTTGCTCCTGCCCTTAAAGCCAATTGACTGGCCGACTCGCGTGCACGCTCGTGTCGGATGATCAGGTGTCGTTTAAATCCTTACACACACGTAGGGACTTGGTGTTCAAGGCTTTTTTTTGGAGGATTTTCCATAATATGAAGATCTGGTTCGTCGTAGACGTCCCTCTATGACTTCCCACAAATCTGTTTGCTTGTGGCTTTAGGCTGCGGAGTAGGATTCGAGACACCGCTTTGAGGAATGTGATCGCTCGGTAATTCTCACAGTCCAATTTGTCTCCATTCTTGTAGATTGGACATATTCATATTATCCCCTCTTTCAACTCCTCCGGTAGCTCCGGACCATGTATAAAGAATAAACGCAAAAATAAGGGAATGATACTGAGCGTGCAGAACGCCAAAACGTCACTTCTAGAGTTTGTTTTGATTAGGTCGTATGAACCAATATAAACAAAACTGAGTAATTGGCAGCAAACGGTTGATAAACTTGGCTTGGTAAAAACTTGGTTTCATTTAATTAATAAATTACTTTTAGAAAATGATTTAAATTTAAGACGTATAATGACTTTCTCATTTTCGAGTACAGTTTGGTTTTTGCGACTTTTTGCGTTGCACTGGATGGGCGTGCAACAAAAGGACACAAAATAATAATTTGTTATGTTGGTTCTTGCGACTTAATGCATTTTCGCAGAAAATGCGTCGCTAAGTATTGCAAAGTTCGGAAAATCAAAACGGAAATCGCTAACTAGAGTAGTATCAACAATCTCAATAAAATAAATGTGCAGGTAAGTTCAAGTATCGTTAGTTTTATGCCTGTACAAATTTTGAGCTCTATATTTTTTCTCATACCAGAGACAGCCAACTCAACTTTAAGTTTAAAAAAAGCTATCGTGGTTTCCGCAATCCTTGAACCATTGTGGGAGTCACAGGTTATAATGAACAATGTGAAATGGACAAGATATATTACTGATGCCCTTCGCAGCATCGGTTCCAGGCTGCTGCCGCGGGGGAAGAGACCGCTATCCACTATGACAACAAGGTCTGCTCTACAAGTGTTAAGAAATTCGAGGATCCGGATACTCAGCATATCACTTGCTTGGACCCAGACAACGTTCCTGAAAGTCAAACGTAAGTCATCTTTCTTTTGTGCTCTATTTTGAAGCGTGTGGCAAATTGACACAGAAAGAATTCCTCGAAACCAAGTGTAAATAATTACGCAACTCTGCAGAATAGTCATAAAATGGGAGAACATTACCCGGTAAATTTGAATCGGCAGAGAGGTAACTCAAATCGCCAGAGGGATCGTAACGATCTCTCTGGCGATTTTGCATCATCACATCGTTAGAGAGGAACACACTATACGCGTGCCTTGGGTGAGTGCCACGAATTAAGCTAAGACACGCCCTCCAGAGAAACACACGAACACAATCCGAATCGTGTTTGTATGTTTCCCTCCGAGACGCGTGTTCGCCTGCCTGAGAAGTCGACCGCTACGATTGAAAGCACACACGGGACACGGGGACAAAATGCGACCACACCGTACGAGTGTACGATTCAAACTGATTTCGCATGTACGCATTCGTATTTGTTGCCTCTAGTTATCTCGGCAGGACAAACCGAATGAAAATACCCAGTAAACATGAATCGGCAGAGAGGTAACTCAAATCGACAGAGGGATCGCATCGATCTCTCTTGCGATTTTGCATCATCTAATCGGCAGAGTGGAACAAACCATACGCGTGCCTTGGGTGAGTGACACGAAATAATCTAAGACACGCCCTCCAGAGAAACACACGAAAACAACCCGAATCGTGTTTGTTTGTTTCTCTTCGAGACGCGTGTCTGCCTGCCTGCGAGAGTAGTCGACTGCTACGATTGAAAGCACGCATATAAAAAAGCACGGAGATAAATGCGACCACACCGTACGAGAGTACGATTCAAACTGATTTCGCATGTACGCATTCGTATTCGTTGCCTCTAGGTATCTCGGTAGGACAAACCGAATGAGAATATTTGCGTTCTTTGAGTGTCGCCGAAATTACCCATTTTATTCTAAGTTCGGTGACTCAACTCTCAATTTTTTGCATGCTCTGTCGATTTTTGAGAGGACGCGCTTACTGGGTATTTGCGTTCTTGGAGTGTCGCCGAAGTTTACCGTTTTATTCTAAGTTCGGTGACTCAACTCTCAATTTTTTGCATGCTCTGTCGATTTCTGAGAGGACGCGCTTACTGGGTAGTAGTTTAAGCTAATTATCAAGAAATGGCGAAGCTTAAAATAAATTTTACCCAGTTTTCAAAGAAATTTGCATAACGACGTTTCCACCAAATGAATAATGCAAAAGGTCGTAAGAGAATTTTTACTAGTACAACTGAATCTATGCCTGAATCGAATAAAGTAGCTCTTTTCTAAACTATTCTTGTATCGCAAACCAAATTTTCAGATAATTTTGAGCGATATGTTTAATACAGGAATTAAAAATGTGTTACAAAACTTCAACAACGATTTTCTCGAATCTAATCAAGTGGCTCATACGACTTAATCAAAAAAAAACTCTAGATTTTCGTTTCCGGTAAAAAATCGAACGATCAATCGCTACACAAGATCGTGGCAGTGAAAAGAAGTGCTCGTTGAAATCGGGTTTCTTTGTTAAGCCGATGAGGAATCGCCTAAAGTCCTGTTTCCAGCGCATTACTGGAAGGTACGTAATACCGGTAACAATCCTCTTGGCATTAAAAAGGCAACTTCATTGCAGCGCATACGCGGCAAAAGCCTGGCAACGCCACCTGCAAACTTGGCACGAAATCCAGCAGTCGGGCAGTAAGCCGAATCAAAAGGTAAAAACCCCTGCACATAGCCACTTTCTATCACTAAATCGGCTCTTTGATCGCCTCTAGGGCAGCCCATTTTGGAAAACTCAATTCCCGGGCCAGGTGCTCCAGGAGGAGAAAACAAGCTCCAGAAAAGGGAGACAAAGGCAAGCATCTGCCGCAAGAGAAGAAAAGGGGCCATTCAAATATTACGTAACGCAATTTTTGGTAATTTTCAACCCTCCCTCCCCCCTTCGTAACACATTTTTATCCGATTTTCTATCCAAAATGTACAAAGCGTAACAAGCTGCTATACCACCCCCCCCCCCTAAACGCGTAACGTAATATTTGAATGGTCCCAAAGTGGTCGCAGTACAAATACGGGCTTTTGTGCAGGCGGCCCTTCTCCGCTTATTTCATTTTTTCTGAGCGGATTCGTCGCTAGATTTTTAACCGGTTGGTTACAAATTGTTTGATTTTTGTTTTCATATTGTAGTTTTATATATTTAGCTCTAGAAAATTCATGTTCCTTGTCGAGTCTCACAACAAGATAGCACCACAATAGGCTACATTTTACTGCTGGCTGCTGTCAATTAACAGAGGAGGCAGAGGAGGAAAGAATAAGAGAACATGGAAGGCGAAAAGGAAGCTTGCTTCCGGAAAATTCGCTCTCTTCTATATCAGGCGTCCGTGTGTGAAGTCTAGTCCTCGTTTAGTGTTGTGAAGTTCCAAGGAATTCGCCCGGAAACGCCGGTTGGCTTCCCCACGGCTCGGCCCGCAGATCCTTGTGATCTCGCGCCTAATCGTAATAGGATCATCATCTTCGTCCTCGGGTTCTGCGAATCCCTAATTATCAAGCAGGACTTCCCTTCTCGGCCTGTCCGGATACGGGGCACTGTCGTGGGCAGGCCGATTAAAAGCCAAAGAAGGAAGACGCCTGCAACGACCGAGTCCAGCAACGCCCGCTAGCGCCGACGGTTTCGGCACCCCGTCGATACGCCAATACATTGACGGCCCTCCTGCTCCCGGAACTGGATTTCCGGAACTGCGACGTCGCGACAGAACAGCAACAGCAGCAGCAAACCCACGGTTAGTGAGAGTTTACACGCCACACAAGACACAGAACATTGTTTATACACACAGACAACACGCCACATAAAAACATTAATAAAAGCAAACATAGAAACATGAAATTTTCCGATTTGTTGTATTTTACCCGAAAAGTCCTTGGTTACCCAGTAGCCAGCCGGCCCTGAGGTTCCGTACTTTTAGAGTACCTTGCCTTGGCTGGTCTAACCGCTGTTTTTCTATACGTAACAGATTCCAGTGGCGAAAAATCCCAGTGGACACCTGCCGAATCCGAGGCTTCCGATCTCCGAACGAGTGGCAAAAACCCCGGCGAACCGGTGCCGAATTCGACTGCATACGAACCCCGCACCAATGGCGAAAACATCCCGGGGGATAGCCACCGAATCCCAGGCTTCCGATCGCCGAAGAAGGGTAAAAAATCCAGGCAAACCGGAGCCGAGCTCGACTACATCTGATTGCCGCACCAGTGGCGAAAATCCCGGTGGTACAGCCGCCGAATCAAACCGCATACAATCGCCGCATCTGTGGCGAACATCCGGTGGAACCGCCGCCGAATCGTAGTGCGTCAGATCGCCGCACCAGTGGCGAAAAAATCCCGGGGACAGCGACCGAATCCAAGGCTGCCGATCGCCGAACAAGGGGCAAAAATCCCGGCAAACCGGTGCCGAATTCGTCTGCATCTGATCGCCACCAGTGGCGATTATCCGGTGGAACAGCCGCCGAATCGGACAGAATTCCATAGCCGCATCAGTGGCGAAAAAATCTCTGGGGACCGCCGCCAAATCCGAGGCTTCCGATCGCCAAACGAGTGACAAAATCCCGGCGAACCGGCGCCGAATTCGTCCGCATTCCATCGCCACATCAGTGGCAAAAATATTCGGTAGACAGCCGCCGAATTCGTCCGCATTCCATCGTCACATCAGTGGCAAAAATATTCGGTGGTACAGCCGCAGAATTCGTCAGAATTCAATCGCCGCACCGGTGGCGAACATCCCGGTAGACAGCCGCCAAATCCGAGGCATCCGATTGCCGCATTAGTGGCGGAAAATCTCAGTGGTTCAGGGGCCGAATCCGAGAGCAT
Organism: Uranotaenia lowii; assembly: GCF_029784155.1. NCBI lineage: Eukaryota > Metazoa > Arthropoda > Insecta > Diptera > Culicidae > Uranotaenia > Uranotaenia lowii. The sequence goes on from NC_073691.1 coordinate 4,012,300, forward strand.
CCGATCGCCACACTAGTGGCGCAAATCCCGGTGGTATAGCATCGAATTCCGGCCGCTTCAGTTCGCGTCAGTTCCCCGCACCAGTGGCAAAGTTCCGGGTTTGTCGTCCGCGTTCATCAGGAGCCCAGGAGAATTCAGCTGGTCGTCCGACAAGGCAAATGTACCATCGAGGAAGGAAGATGCACATTGTAACATTGTGAAAGCCTGTAAGTATAAGCAATCTTGGGGAAGATGGGATTAAACACACATTTTTAATTTATAATTTGACTTTTTTATTTGTGGCACCGACCACGATCCGCCGTCAGAATACCGTCCGGATGCCCCCGTCTTTATCTCGACAGCTTGCGACATGAAGCCTTTGCGGAATGCGTTGAGCTTATGATAGAACTTTCGTGTTTCCTGGGATCAATGCAGCTGCTTCAGCTTCTCGAGCTCCTCCTCCTCCAGGTGGGGCTTTTCTCTTGGAAAATTCGGACTCGCTGCCTCTTCCACTGTCGGTGATTTCCTACTTTTCGACGGGGGCTTCTCTGCACTACTGCCACCAGCGCGGCGTTCTCTTAATCCGTCATGTCAGCCTCCTACACTCCTCGTCGAACCATTAGTTCCGTGGAGTTCGTTCCACATGTCCGATGACGTTCTCCGCAACACTGTTGACGGTTGCCTTGATGGTATCCCAACAGTCCTCGAGAAGGGCTTCGTCCAGTTTGCCCTCTGCCAGCAGTGCTGCTTTGTGCAATTGCGCGTATTCTGCTGCTACCTCAGGTTGCTTCAGTCGTGCGATATTTAACCGAGGCGGACGTCGGTTTCGAATGTTATTCACGAAGGAGATCTTCACCATCACCAGATAGTGGCTCCTCGACAGGATCTGACGCAGATGATGTCCGAGAAGTGGCGGCTGTCTATCAAAACGTGGTCGATCTGTGATTTCGTTTGGTGCGGTGATCTCCAGGTATACTTGTGTGAGAAACGGTGCTGGAAAAAGGTGCTACGTACGGCCATTCGTTTGGAGGCGGCGAAATCTTAGGTCATTTTCGTTTGTCAGCTAGTGCGCGCTGAACCTTGCATTTGTCGGTTTGAATTCTTCCTTCTGGCTGACCTGAGCTTTAAAATCCCACTTTCTTGATATCATGTTTTGGGTAGCGGTCGTATTGACGTTCCAGCAGCGCGCAGAATTCGTCTTTGTCGTCACCGTTACTTCTGAGGTGAGGGCTGTGCACTTTGATGATGCAGATGTTGAAGAATCGGCATTTGATTCTCAACCGGCACATTCGTGGGTTGATCGGCTACAACGCGATCACGCGCTTCGTCATCTTCCCCATCACTATAAAAGCTGTTCCAAGCTCGTGTGTGTTGCCGCAGCTCTGGTAGATGGCATGGCCATCTTGAAACGTTCGTACCCTGGAGCCCTTCCAGAATACCTCCTGCAGCGCTGCAATGTCGAATTTGTGGCTCTTCAATTCGTTGGAGAGCAAGTGAAATTTAGAGATCGGCAGTTCCATATTCCGAGTTGCCAATTGCTAGTCCATTTTTGTCGCGTGGGTCTTTGCTGATTTCCATCCGAAATTTTTTGCTCATTCTCATAGCTGCTGGTTTTTTTTTTCTCAATCACGGGCTCGCAAAGCTTGCAGCTAACCCCATTATTTCGCAGGAGGACCGACGTGATGTTGCTGTTTTGTGTCCCGAACACCACAAGGACTTTGTTGAACTCCGCACGCCGCCTCTGGCATGGAGAACAGACGCGTACGGCGCCCCTATTTCAGTCTGCATGAGACCAAAGCATCAACCGGGATTGGGTAACCGATCTCCGCTAATCCTACAAAACAACACCTTCCCTTCCTGAATAATGAATATACTAATAATTTTTACTACTATGTTTTGTCTTTATTATAGAGACTTCCAGAGTTTGGCTTGTTCGTCTCTGCTTCACTACAATTTGAAATATGTGTGCTGTTACTTCAGACATCAGGCTATCGAAAGTCATCACAGACACAAATCACTCCTTTTCCGGAGAATAACTGTTGCTATTTCACGACAGAACTAACTTCCTGCCATCCACTTATAACTCCTAGGTCACCGGTGCTTATTAAGTTTTATGGTAGTATCTCACTATCTCAGTTTAAATGTATTCATCACTAAAATTTCCGCGGACGTCAACGAAAACAAAAACGCGTGCGATGTAAAGAAATCATCGCCTACTCCTCTGTTATTGATAACTCATGTGTTAGATTTATTCACATGTTTTATTTTTCTTCACAATGAGTCAAGTTAAGGATGCTCGAAAAACTTGTTGCTGAATATTTTAATAATGTTTGCAGATAAACGGTTTAAGAGAATTTCTAGTAAATAAAAAATTAACTTTCCATTTAAGCATGATCTCATCGTCCTCGGATAAGTCATGAAAATAATTGCAAATTATTCATGCATGTTCTGCGGAAAATAAATGGCGCTCTAACCGTGTTCGGAAAACTTCTCAGCGACAAACCCACGCGGCCTGTTATCAATATGCATTTTAAGGACACCACTTTCGCTTGGAGCTGTTGCCTAGTCAAGTCACAAACACTCGACCCAGTTTTCGGTTTTCTGATTTATTTCATGTTTCTGTCAGCTAAATGTACAGATGTAATGGGCAACACATAGTGTGATTTACAAGTTACTTACATGTAGGTACAGATTCACACTCACACACACGGAAATAAGCAAATATCATCATCCGGCTCAACCGTTCCTGGATATCTCTGGAGCTGGAGCTGGCTGCTGCATTTGAATGGGACACAAAATGAGCGCCAAGGAGAAATGCCTCGTGTTCATTTGTTTCTCTGTAAAACTGTGGGCTCGCACTACTGGTTGACTGGAAAGTGTCTTTTCCCATTTGGGTCGTTGATTTTATGGTTCGCTGAATGGTGGGAATGTTACGACAGTCCGTAGTTTCCCACAAGAGGAGAGACATCCGAGAACGGGCTGGGAATGTTGAATGGTTTTCGAGTGTTTCTGGTTGGGCGTTTTTTTAAAAGACCGGTTACCACTTGCGGCTTTAAAAAGGCTTCTTTATGCTAGTGACTTGTTAATTAGTTTTGTTGAATTTTTAACATACTTCAAAAAGAATGGCCTTGAAAGATTTTCAACCTGAATTGGACTGAACAATTTTTTTAAATGTATTTCAAGAAAAGCAAACGGATTATAATAGACACCAGAAAAAGGAAATGTTTACCAATGTTTTACGCATGTCATAATCAATCGGAGTGAAGCAGCTTTCACTAACAGCCACCGTGGCACTTGCCGTCATTCACAATTTTGAATTACGGAAAGTGATCAAAGTAATCATAGGTGTTTTGAAAACGAAAAATCAGAAGCAGAGCAAGTGTGTTAGTGAATTGTGAGCCGAGGTGAAATTGTGAATCGTTTAAACAAATATTGTTTGTAAATCCTAATTTTTCCTAATTTAGTCAGTTAGTTCACCTACCAGCAGTTGAAGTGGTAGAAATATTCTTTAAACCAAATCTATTATATGTACTACCAATCAGGTAAATTTATGCAATAGCATAGATCAATTTTAGCCTGAAGCGCATAACCTTTCACAGATTTCGATTTTTTTCATACAAATTTGGGCCAGTCTAGTACAAGTGCTACCAAGTTGCTAGCACAGAATAGGCAGAAGGAAACTAAACGTAAGTCATCCATTTCATTGAACTAAATTATGAAAAAGATATTGAACTAAATGAAATCTTAAACAATGTGGCAGTTAATGTAAGAGTTTTTTTTTGTCATTCTGTCATTCAAGGAATTTATTAACGTCACAGAATAAACATATTGTTGAATAAATGTCGTTTTAACAAATCGGAAAATTCAATTCTTCTGTGTGTCGCTCACTCAACACCGCGATTCAATCCCCAGCATGCTGTGATTGTAAGCAAAAGATCGAAACTTTAAAATTTCGAACTTTTAGAACAAACTTCTGAGGAGAGAGCTCATTTCAAACCTGATGACGACAATGAAAATTATCCCCAGCTCAAGAAAATCAAAATGTCAAAATCAACTTCTGCGGTTGAATGTGAGAGGGGAGAGATGATAAAAATACCTCCGCATCCTGAAAAGCTCTTAAAAGTCTAAATATCTGACTTCGAAACAAACAAATGAAACTCGAGGAAGGAAGGAAAAAACAATTCCTCACAAATCCGCCAAACTTTTGTCGCGTTTACTGGCAGAAAATGAAAAATGAAACGGATATCAGTTCTGGTCTGCTGATGATGAGCGAGCTGCATTATGGCGCATTTTTTTCGTTTTGCCTCTCTACAAAACTTATGCCGAATTTAGTAGCAAAGCAGCTTAAAGTTGCAACAACTGTTGCATCGCTTGAGTGGACATTGTTTGATGTTTAAGCTTTCGAGTTTGAGAATTGAAAAGTTCAGCAATAGCAAAATCCAACTAAAAGAAAGAGGACAAAAATGATAAGATTTTTTGTTTTTTTCCCATTTATTTTTACTACCATGCAGAGGTTTGAACTTAACAATCCTTAAGGGTGTTTTTTTCTCTGACCACCAGTTAGAATGGAAGAGTGAAAAACAGAAAAATCAGGTTCAAAAGTAAGTATGTAACCATTTTGAATTGTCAAAGTAGCGAATATAAGAAAATCTTTTTAAAAAAAAACCGAGAAAAAAAATGTCCAAATTGTAAAAAATTGTAAAAATTGTCAAAATTGCTAACATTTTCAACATTTTCAAAACTGTTCAAATTGTTAATAAAAAAATTTTAAACATAAAAAATAAAAATAAAATGGCAAGAATTACACAAGAACTTAACATAAAAACTCAAAAATTCTCCTAAAATGATAGAAATGCACTGAGAATAACACAAAAGTCAATCAAACATCATCTGTCTGTCTGTTTGTCTGTTCCCTATAGACTCGGCAACTACTGAACCAATCTGCTTGAAACTTATCAGGTGGGTTTAAGACCGTTTAACGTTTAAGACCGTTTAACGTTTAAGACCTCTCCCTCTCACTGGAAGGGGGAGGGCGTTTCTCAAACAAGAGATAAATGCTTGCATAATTCGAGAACCGATCACTCAAATGATACCAAATATGGCATGGTAGGGCGTTTGGGCCCGAGGAATGTTTACGTTTATATGAATATTTGATACGCCTCCCTCCTTTCAGTGGGAAGATAGGAATAGGGGAGAGGGGGTCCCTTACAACATTTTACATATCTTGAGAACCTATCAAGCTAATGCAACCAAATTTTGCATAGGAGGTTATTTGAATGCGAGAAATGTTTGTATGATTATTGAGTCTTCTCACTTTCTCCAAAGAGGAGAATGGAAGAGGAGAGGGGGGCTGCCATATAATTGTTTTGGCATAACTTGAGGACTATTCGAGCCAATGGAATCAAATTTGGCCTGGAACGGTATTTAGTTACTAGAAAAGGTTCTATGAATATTTGAAACCCCTCCCACTTTCCAGTGAAGAGATAGCAAGGGGGGAGGGGGGTTTTCGTACAATTTTTTCCGCATTGCATAAGAATTTTTCGCATTGAAATTTTTCTATGATTCTTTGAGAGCTCTACCTCATTTAAGAAATAGGACGAGGGGAAGGGGTCTGCATACATTTTCGTTGCACAATGCTAGAACTAATCGAGCAAATGGAACCAAATTTGTCATGGTATTGTATTTGATTGCGAGAACTGTTTCTATGAATGTTTGGAACTCCTCCTTCCTTCCAGTGAGAAAATAGGAAGGGGGAGGATGGCTCTGCGAGAGATTATCAAGCATAATTTCCAACTTCCAGAAGTTCCAATCTGCTTTAAAATTTTTAGTGAAGAGAAATCTCAATCCGATTCAATTATTTTCAAATCTTAAATTCATAAGTCTCCATCTGCTTCCATAATTTTATGCAAGTATTGAACCACAATTATGTCTTCCTATTAGGACAAGTTTCAATTCGTTTGAATCAATAATTTTCACCTAGCAGAAATACCATTCGGGTTTTCACAATTTCAACCAACAGAGGTGTTATACCCTGCTTCAATTAGATTCTACAAACCGAAGTCGTTGTTTCCATCAATTAGCTCTTACCTTATCTTCAAATAGCAGAAGTCTTAATCCGCTTCGATTATTATTAATTCGTGGAAGTCTCAATCTAGATGTTTGAACCGTTTTTAAAGATTTATATATGTATGAAATCGCAATCTGTCATTTCTCGTAGCAGAAGTCACAATTTTTTGGCGTCATTCAAACTGCAGAAATCTAGATTCCCTGGGAGAAGTTTAAATATGGTGCACAATAGGATAATTTGGACCCAAAATCCAAAAAAAAAGGAGCCGCAGGTTCAATGACCTGAAATAATATTTTCTCCGGAGTTCAAATCTGTCGTAAGAGACATCTTAGTTATGTTGACCTTTTTTATCCAGTAAAAAACAAACAAGTTGTTTTCTTTAAAACTGTTTTTGAGAAACATTTTTTTGTGATGTGTAAATTTCAAGTCTGCTATTTTGAGGAATGTTTGTAAAAGTAGATTCAAGTGAGATACAACGCAACTTTTTTATAAAATGACAAAATCTTCATAAGGGTGAAAAAGGGCAACACAGAGCGCTCCTTAATATCTTCTTATCTGTAAATTATCCATTTCAAATGATTTTAAATATGTAAAAACCTTCTGTCTGTTATGAAATTTCAATGACTTAAAATCTCATTCCGTTGAGGCATATAAAAAAATAACTTATTACTGGGTAATTAAGGTCTAATAACACCTCACTGGCTCCGGTCAAATCCGACGGCAGATGTGAATTTCTGAGATAATTTTACTAATTATAAGTATTATTTCAGATTCCTAAATCTGCGTCATCGAATTTTTTGAGATTTTGGAGCCAAATTTTCGGTGTTCGGTGTTTGTTTGTTTGTTTATAAAATATTTAAATATTTAAATTTGTTTAAAAATATTCATAGTCAAAGATATCAATCTGCTTTCCTTACTTTCAACTTTTAGCAGAAGTCTCAATACACTAGCAACAGAAAAACTAGGACCCGAAATCACATAAAATTCGAGCCCGCATGTTTGATGTCCTGAAATAATATTTATCATACGTAAACTTTCTCAGAAATTCGAATCTTCCGTCGGATTTGTTCGGAGCCGTCCTAGTGAAGTATTATTGACCTAAGTTACCCATACATAGGCTTTTTTTCTTCCGATTATCAACCGTCATAAAACTTTAAGTCATAACAATTCTGTAAAAAAACTGAAAAGTTCTGAAACACTCATTGAAAGGGGATAATTTAAAGGTAAAATGATTTTAGGAAGCGATCTTTTTTGCCCCTCGTTATTCCTGTTGAACAAGTAACCTGTGAATTAACGTTGTTGTTAGTAGGCTACGAATTATGTTACAAAATAAATGTTCACTTCACTCTGACAACTCTCATAAACCATACGCGTCTTGCTAATAGTAGGTTATGAGCCCAAAGTATTGCCATAGTAACGACCAAACAAGTTTGAACATTTTTCTTGAAGAATTGAAAGTTTTCTGTAAATAGTCAATATGAACGGTCGAACGAATTCAAGCAGTTCGAACAGCAATTTAGCAGCAGTAGGAAGTGGAAATGATTCGAACAGTATTGCTGGCGGGGATGGAAGATGGTCCTGATCCGAGAAGGAACGTGGGAAGCTGCTGATGGCCGACAAGACGAGGACCCGCTGGATGTGATGTCCATGACGAGACACTGGCAACGATTTGACTCAGCCTAGAATCCGAAAATTACAGTTCGGTTCAACGTGCTCGTACTGCAAAGGAAGCGTGTAACAATCTTAAAGCAGCGTTTCAGGATAACGGAATGACTAGTCGTATCGTGCTTTTGAGGAAGCTGACTGGAATTCGTTTCGAAGATTGCGGTTCCGCCAAGAATAGGTAAGCGAATTGATGTCGACCAGCCATAAACTCGAGGAAGTTGGTTACATGTGTCTCGGCAGAGCGATTTTGGAAGATGCAGAGAGAATGTTGTGAAGCAGCGGTGCGCATAAATGCGGCAAATAACGGCGTGTCTCTGATAAAAGCAAGTGGAAGTGTGAGACTTCGAGCGATGGCTGAAGGTCAGAGGTGTGAACTGATGTTGGCAAACGTGTTAAACGTTCCGGATCTTGCGCTGAATTTGATATCGGTGAGTAAAATTCGCGCTAGTGGTCACATTGACTCGTTTCGGAAAAGAAGTGCGCGACGCCGGATTTGAATTTCTGAGAAATTTTCCGAAGAAAATTTTTTTTCCGGGATTCTGAGTCCTAATTTTCCTACTATTTACTGGCTCGATTTGCAACAAGCAGAAGTCTCAATCCGCCTTCACTTCTTTCAACGATCGGTTTCTACAAAAAAAAATCTTAAACATTTACATGACTGCTATTGGACTTCAACTTGAATAACTTCATTAACTCAAATTTTCAAAGTCAAACTTACGATCGCATTGAAAATTTCAAGAGCCTTATTTATTTAAGTATTTTTCGAAGTACAACCCGACCTGACTTTTTTCCCAAGGCCTCAAGATCCTTAACCCTAAATCCGGATGTAGGTAAGCTACATTTGAATGTTTATTGGAAAAAGCCCTTTTTCAAGCACCCTTCTAAGTACGACCTACAAACAACAAATCTGCACCGACGATGCAAGAAGGAAGAGGAAGTCAGTTTCTCTTCGGTCGGATCCGGAACGTCAGTCACAGTCAGTTCAGTTCGGCTCGGCCCCTTGAAGCCAACTCGTTCCGTCTGTCTGTCTGTCTGTTTGTCTGTCCATCATCAACGGGCGCCCACACTTTCTACTAATTTGCCCATATGTACAAGGTTTCAGTGTGTTCAAATGAAGGTCGGTCCTTTGCTTGGTCAGTAAAAGTTCCATACTCGAACCACACCGCTTGATGAGTTTATTCTTCATCAGATCTGTGAGAGATGTTCCTGTTTGTTTGAGAGTTGAGATGATATTGAAGGGTAAACAACAGCAGCAGCCGGAAACAGGAAATGTCTGTTGCAATTTTCGAGATCCAAATATGTGGCGACCGTCACATTCTGTTCCGTTTGGGGGCGTTGCGTTGGTGTTAAACTTTTCGTTCGAAACATTTGTAATGTGCACCCGAATTGTGGTTTGCTACAAACTCCTGCTACTGAGCTTAGTTACATTACGTAATTTTCAAATGCTACCCCTCGAAGCTCAAATCTCCCGGAATGGGATGAGTGCAAAACTTGTTGTTCGGCTTTCTTCTTTACTTTGCTAGAAATTGTTGACTCTGACTGCTGTAGGTAATCACATCTCAAGGCGGCAGCAGCACTCCTTTAGGAGCAAAAGTGACGAGTGGTAATTAATTTTTCACAGAAAATGCTTCTACACGGGAAAGTTTCTGCACTTTGCAGACGGTATACCTACATGTGTACCTACGTAAATAAGACTTTTTCAGGCAAACAGACTGACTGAGCTAAGTGAGTTTTGCAAGTTTCATTTTTCTGAGAAATCTGCAAGTTCAAATCAAATTATTCTCTTACCGACAGATCGTAACTTAACATCAAGCGGTGCCGAAGGGTTTCGACATCTAGATGAGGTAGAAGCTTGAGTTGTGTTGTTTCCGGAATTTTCCACCGTTTTACAATGTAGAAGTGTAGCAAACGAAAACGATTGAAATCAGAGTTTATTTTTTTCTTTGAATAAAATCTGACAGAAAACTTTTTTGCGAGGGAAGAATTGGTAGGTTGTTTCATTTGATTCTTGATAAGGTATGTCTAGCCTGAAAGATTATGTCTTCTAATGATGACAGACTTTGAAAGGATATGACATTTTTTTTTCTTTCACCCTCGGTTGAACTATTCAATGTTTAGCGATTTTGAGTCTTTTTTCTGATACCTACTTTTGTATCGACGATATTGAAACGACGATATTTGAAGAACAAAAAACGCGATCAAATGTTTATGCAGTTTTATAAGGTAAGGAGACCGTATGAAAAGATTCCTGGTCCTTCGAGCCAGATCAATTCGGAACTGAACTAACTAAATACCAAATAAAATCAAAGTTTAGGCCACTGACCTCATACTTTATTATTTATCGTTCTCAACTGTCAAAAGTCTCTGTCTGCTTCCATTATTTTCAATTATCAGAAGTCTCAACTTCTACAGGTCTATTGGAACTGGCAGAAGTCTCAATTCGCATGCACAACTTTCGACCGACGGAAGTCTTAATCCACCTTGATTAAATAGTTTCAACATTCAGAAGACCCAATCTGCTTAAGTTCTTTTGAATCAATCTTAATCTACTACTCATTACTTCAAATCACAATGAGTAGAAGTCTCAACCAACTGGTAACATTTTTCACAAGAGAAAATCTCAATCCGGTTTGACAATTTCCGACAAGCTTAAGACGCAATCTGCTTACATCATTTTCAACTAGCAGAAGACTCATACTACTTTAATTATTCTCAAAAGCAGACATCACAATCCAATTTCATTTTAACTTTTGAAAGCAGAAGTCTCTATCCGCTGTTATTACTGTGATACTTTTTGAAGAATTAATCCACTTTAATAGGAATAAGTTTGAGGTTTCAGTTTCATGATTTTGTCTGGGGTTTTTGATTAAGTAAAAGTATCTAATCTTCAGAATAGAATGTTGAGAAATAAATTTTGGAGTTTATTTTTTGATTTTCTTCCGCAAGCAAGTGTTGCAAAAATTTAATTGATTTTTTTGTTTTTTTTAAGCCTTATTCGGATTGGATTTTGCCAACCTTATCAGTTTTAAGAGTGGTGATTTCACATCAAAGGCTAAATTGCAACATCTCTCAGAAATCCCATCCAAGAAATTAAACAGTTAAAAAGAAAATCACATTATTTAGAACATTGTGGGACTACTTCAAAATGCCAAACACTGATTTTTGAAAAAAAAATTTAGCTCTTATAATGCTAGTTCAAATGGATTTTTTCTGTTTTTTTTTTTGCTGTCTTCAATTTATAATCATAATTTTAGTTCTCTTGAATCAAATTTCAGCCTATTCTACACAACAAACAAACACAGTTAGCTCGAAGCGAACATCGAAGCGAAATGCTCATTCACCGGATGAATTTCGCAAGTTCGTTTTCGAAGGCCGGTCCCAGTGCACGGGAATTGCGAAGCGGTTCAATTCTGAAGAAAACTTAGGTGTTTTGCAAAAAATTAGTCACACGTAGACGTAAAAAAATCTTTGTAAATGAGTTTGCAGAATCAAAAATGTGAGCAGAGGAAACGTACCGCGCGAAAAACAATCCGCGTCAATTCTGAAAAACCGTGATAATTCTTAAGAAAACCTACGTTAAAAAAGACCTTGTGAAATTCAGGACCGTGGAAACAAGCCCGCAAGGGACATGAAGAGGAATCTTAAGGAAATGCACACAAGGTGGAAGAACCTAGTGAAGGCGTCGGAAAATGAATTTTTGACGCCATTTTGAAATCAAAGATGGCGGCTTCCGCCTAAATTCAAAATGCCCAAATCACTGAAAATACGCCATCTTTAAATCTAATATGGCGGCTTCTGCTCAACTTTAAAATATTGTAAATGACTGAAAATCGTTTGAACAAATCTAATAAAACTATTATAAAAAGATAACAAAATGATAAAAAAATAATGAGAAAATTTTGAAAAAATATAGCAAAAATTTGATAAATTTGACAATCATTTTAAAGCCATGGCCAAAATATGTAAAAAAATAATAAAAATATGACAGAAGTTTGACAATAAAATGAAAAAAAAATCTGACAAAACTATAAAAATATTGACAAATAATGACAAAATAATTCCAATAAGACAAAACTCGAAATAAAAAATTTGAAAACATTTTGGAAAATATGACAAATGTGATAAAAATATGACAATTATAAAAATCAATAAAGAAAAATGAAACAAAGGACAAAACTTTCAATACAATGAGAGAAATCTGATAATACTACGACAAAAGTATAACAAAAAATGATATAAATATGACAAAATTAGAACAAAAATATGATAAAATTATGACAAAAATGTGACAAAACTATAACAAAAAAAAAAAACAAAATTATATAAATAAAACTGGACAAAGTTTTGTTATTGCTTTCCCAGATTTTTGTCATTTTATTATCAATTTTTGTCATAATTTTGTCGTTTTTTCATTTGTCGTATTTATGTCATTGATTCTGTCATTTTTTTTTCATTTGATTGTCAAAATTTTTTTTATGAGTATTGACATTTTTTTTTCGATAATTCACGACTTGTATAAACTAAGCAGTTTGCGGAAAATTACTTATCCGGTACAACTAATTTTCGATGTTTACTCTTGGATTCAAACTCACGAACATCGGCTCAGGAGGTAACTGACTTGCCAACTGAGCAACATTTTTCACAAATTCATTGTCTTGTCTTAATTTTGTCATATTTTTCGTAACATTTGTCATATTTTTCTAACATATTTTTTTATTATTTTATGCGGATTTTGTCATATTTTGATTTTTTTTGGCATTTTATTGTCGTGTTTGTCATAATTTTGTCATTTTTTTAACATTTTTTTTGTCAGAATTTTGTAATATTTTTATCCCATTCTTCATAACTTAGCCAAATGTTATATTTTTGTCATAGTTGTGACAGTACTTAGTCATATTCTGGCTCATTTGTTATACTTTTGGTCATTTTAATGTCAAAATTTTGTCATATTTTTACCACAATTGCCATAATTTTTTCATTCTTTTATCACTATTTTCCCAAGCAATCAAAAGTCCCATAAAACAGGTACGAAAAAAACAGGTACGAAAAGTCTTACTCAGCCCCATCATTGATCTGAAGTACTAGTCTCAATGACCTGTTATTCAGCTTCCAGCGGCCTTTTAATTCAGCTTCCAAAAAAGTGGTAAAATGAGCAAAAATTCGGCGTCGAATTCTAATCTCGACAAATTGCGGTCTGTCGATATTTGTTTAATTTGCTGGTCGATTGCTTCTTCCTTTCACTTCCTACTTATATCGTATCACTCAAGTAATCAAATGACTTATTGAAAAAAAAACATGCCCGCTTTCGGGATCGAACCTCGACCTTCGTGATGACAATCAAACATGCTACCACGATGACACGCCTATATGTTATTCTAGCTGAAACTCAAACTCGAAGTGGTGATATGATTTTGTAGCATACCTACAAGCCAGGGAGAAAGCACTTCAATGCACTTTTTGTGACTAGGTAAATCCCGTCTAGAGTACTTTTGTGACTTAAGTCTCTTACTACCTACATATAAAAAACTTTTGCAACTTTCAAGTTCATTAATGAGTACATATAGTTCACTCATGAGACTTGGGCAAAAAAAGTCACATACAACGTACACATCAATCAATTTTGAAACTTTCAAGTCCATTAATGGGTACATATAGTTTACTCAAGGGAATTGGACAGTTGTTTCTCTTTGTCAGCCAATATGTAACTTTCAAAGCCATCTTTTAAGTGAATATGTGATTTTTGGTTGCTTTGGTTATTATATGTTTGTTCGAATTTGTCAAATATTTGTCCTAATTTTAGTTCTGTCAGAGTTTTTATCATTTTATTGTCAAATTTTGGTCATAATTATGACATATTTGTCAAAATTTTGTCATATTTTTATCACATTTGTCATAGTTTTGTCATTTTTGTGAAATTTTTGTTAATTTTTTTTTATGTTATTTTCATTATTTTGTAATACTGGTCATATTTTTGGCATAATTTTGTTGTATTTCATTCAAAGTTCATTTGTCACTTTTAAGTTTGTCAAAGTTCTTTCAGATTTTTGTCAAATGATTGTAAAATTTTAGTCATAGTTTTTTCATATTATTGCCACAGTTTGTTTATATTTCTGTCATTATTATGATTGTTTTATTTTTATAACATTGGTAATATTTTTGTATATTTTTTTTCAGTGCTTTTTCAGATTTTTTACATTTTTTGGGTAAATTTTTGTCAGACAGTCATTTTTAATCTACTTTTGGAGCCCTTTCACTCACTTTTGAAGTTAAGTGGAAGCCGCCATATTGGATTTCAAGATGGCGTTTGACAACGAATTTTAACTTCCATCCGTTCAACCCCTTCCCCCTATACACATATTGTGGAAGTTTTATTCCACATGTCATTTATTGCAGTTCCAATTTGTTTCCAATGAAAAAGACTGATACCGAGTTATTCGCGAAAAAACCGCCCATTTTTCATAACCAGAAAATTTTGATTTGCGATAGAAAAACCCCGTGAGAATATTTTCAGTGTATGTGCGGATGAACTCTGGATGGATTCGTGCGATCGAGCCGGTTCTTCGCGCGAAAAATCGTTTGCACTGTGTTTTTCAACGTGTTTCAATGAGAAGCGGGTTTTCGCGTGAGTTTAGAATCCACATCGCAGTTCGCTTCGCGCTCACTACGTTCTCGACCTAACGAAGCGAATGTTTAAAGTCTAACAGCATTTTTGGTCCTTCGAGCCGGATTAATTAAAAAGGAAATTCGAAAATATTTTATAACCTTCTCCAAAATATTTGATTAGCAGACGAAACCAGCCTGAAAAAGAGGAGAGGAGACCGCTTTTGCGCAGTGGTCACCCTTGACAACGTGCGGAACGCCTTTAACAGCGTCAGTTGGGCATACTTTTGCAGGATGGAGGAGTGTTACTTCCGTAACCGCCAACTGCAACATTTGACCAGCGAGGGAGTTAAGACGGTGAGCGTCTCGGAAAAGGTTCGATACTGGGCCTGGTATTGTGGAACATCGTGTACGACGATCTGCTGAGATTGTGTCTCCCCACGGAAGTGAGACGAATCTGGATGCGCTCCCAGAGTCTGCGTCTGGCTCAGGTACGATTGTAGTTGGAGCGGCAATGGCAACGGCTGCCCTCACGCGCATCATGTCACACTCCTCAGTAATCCGTTGCAGCAGTAAGAGGGTCCTGAAGAGCGTGACCTCGTCCATTCTGCGATACGTATTGGCAGCCTAGAATAGCATGTGAGTACCGAACTAGTAGTGACTGGAGTAGTGGTGGGGTCATGTCCATCTCGGTTTTGTTGGAGGTTGATATCTTCTGCTACGAAAACAGAGACATGCCCAATGCGCAGAGATACGCTAGAGAGGCCTTGATGTCCAACTCTCGGAAAGCGGCCGGTGGACCCATCGCTTGATCCCTTACTTCGGAATTTGGATGGATCGAAAACATGGAGAGGTGAATTTCTGCGTGACGCAGATCTCAACTGGTTGAGACACCAGAGCACGTAGTGTGCAGCTGTTCAAGGTTCGATGAGTACGCACGATCATGCTTGCCGCCTGTGGGCCGGACTCGTCAGCCGACAACAGGAGGATGCTTATACTTGGGGCGTGGTTTAGCGATGGCTTCTCCTGGATCATGATTGCCTCGGAGGAGTTGGAACCAGTCTGCGACCGGTGTAGGGTGACTCCTTCGCCGAGGAGCTCCTGGATAGAGTGCTTAGGATACAAAGATAAGACTCTACTTTCTGCGTATGCCGAGCTGCTAGGTACCTCGTGAACGTTGTATAGGATACCTCTACCACCACTAGGAGAACGCGCCCCGTACGACGGACGCTGCGGGGGAAGAGTATTCTCAGGTTCACCTCGCCGGCGGTTGAGTCTCTCAAGTCGGTGTTGGATGAAGTCTTCGCTGGGAATCATCCCTAAAGTTCAGTAAAGTCCCGGACGTGTGCTGTGACAGGCTCATGTCCAGGATGAGCTGCTCTCAATTTGACACAAGAGGAGCGAAGACCTCAAGTCGTCAGAGGAGAGGTCTCTGGTATCTTAGAGTGGACTCGAAAAGATGCGCCGCATACGATGGCTGTGGTTACCTAGGAGGTCTCGAGTTACGAGTAAAGGCCGAACCTCAAGTCGTCAGAGGAGAGGTCCTTAGTTTTAAATCAGTATAAGAGGCGGAGTTTATATGCTAGAGTTTGACTTGAAAACAAGAACTTAAGCTGAAGTGCGCAGAAGCGCGAAGTTGGACACGGATATAGCCTTAGTTGCAGAATTATGGCCAGAGGCCCTAGGTGGCGAGGGGCTAGGTGTACATAGTATCTAGAGTCAACGAATTGCACCCATGGACCCAGGGTAGCTTGATTGAGTCACCATTAGGTCTCTTGCTTGGTCCTTCGAGCCGGATAAACGGGGAGGCAATTTGAACATTTTCCTTCTCATCCTTCCATTCTCTTTCATCGTGTGTAATTCCTGATGATTCTCGAAGTAGTTCTGCAAAAATAGTCTACAGTGTTAAATCTCCTAAGTTGAAGTATTTCTTGCTCTCAGAGTACTTTGACAATTCTTTCAGAATAACTCTCTATTACATTCGTTCTACTGAATCCGAGGTTATTGACAACCTGTAAATACAGAAAAAAAGATCTATTTTAATTAATTTTTAAATTAAACCTGTTAAGTCATAAAATCAATTATAGTATCTGCGGAAAACTTCGAGACAAGAGAATCTTCTTAAAAAAACGAGGGATCGAAAAATTTTGTTGCAGAAACCCATAAAAAAGTTGATACCACTTTTCCTCGCAGTAAAGCTGACAAAAGTATGTCACCTCTCAAAGGTGACCGACAAATGAGCAAGACCGCATCAAAATGACAACCCGGAAAGTTAAAGTTTGACGACCATCACCATCAACCATCAACCAGTGTGGTGGAACTGTGGCGAAAACCAAGTGGTCCGGTGGTATGGGAATTTCACAGTAAAACCACGGTAACTAACCGCAGAACCAACACCATCAGACCGAACGAATGGAAAACAATGGACTTTTAGGGGGAGGATGGGATGAAAAAAACTTTTTCCCTTTTGGGAGAGAGCCGCATTGTCTAATAGATTTGTGGTTTTTTCCAGGTGATTCTCCGTTGATTTAGGGGTTATGTAAAGGAAAATATAAAAAAAAGCTATTCTTTTCGTCGTTTGACAGCTAATCCATTTTTTAACGGTGTTTGTTTTGATTTACGACAGCTGCCACGTGCTTTGTAAACACTGAAAAGAAAATTTTGTCAACAAAATCGTTTTTTTTTTTTTGTTTTGTGAGAAAACTTGTGCCTAATTCCTTGAAAAAAGTCGAAAAGCTAGTCAACCAACCGAAAACGATAATCGATTATCTCCGAACCGTGGATAGGTAAGAAACAAAATGAAAGTTCATCAGCCTCTCTCTCTCTCTCTCCCTTTATTTTTCTAGTAGAAGCTGGTTGTTATCACGTTAATAGCAGTTTAGTCTGATTTTCTCCGCCACGTTTTTTTTTTGGGTGTGTGTATGTAAGAGTGTGTGTCCAGGTGATGAAGATGCTCGCTCGCAAAGGGACACAATTTTTTTTTCCCTTCAAAAGGATCAATAGCCTTCGGTGGCTGGCTGGCGGCGTTTATACTTACATACATATTTCGTAAATCATTGAACCATGAACCTACTCGGGCTCGGGTGCCATCAAGCAGCAAAAATCGCACTTACCGGTTGAATGATGCCCACCTGGCCGCGTCGGGGAAATTTCCATTTCAGGGAGACTATGAGACGATTCCTTGCCTTTAATGTTTGAAAACTCAGCATACATTTTTTTTTAGTTGATTGCTCAAAGTCAGTCTTAATAGGGAATTTGTTCGGTAAAAATCAGTATCAATGACATTTCATAATGTTCTAGACCGACAAATGATGGTTCTCGACCTTTAACATCTTTTGAGAGATCAAAGTAGCTCTTTTCTTTCTTTCCAATTACGTAAATAAACTTCCATGAAGCCCTTCGAGTCTTACACAGCCTACTGAGATCCTAATATAGTCAATTAAAATGTAAATAATTAACCACAAGTATGAGAGTATCCCAATCGGAAATTTCTCCCTGGAATTTGTCTGCTGTTGAGGAAACTAGTTTGAAAGTTCAATCGGACCAGTTCGAGTTAATCCCCAGCCAGCACAGGATATATTCAATTGAGCTGTGAGGATTAATTAAAAGTGGACCTTTTTTGTTCCACATTCCAATACTGGGATAGTCAGAGCTGTATTGAAATAAAAGCATGAACATTGAACAGAGGACAGAAAAAGGAGGAAGGCACATATCGGAAGCATAAAAACGCCGGTGGAAAATTAACCGAATAAATGAACTTTAACTTCGTGTCTTTCCTTTCGCAATACGAGGTAATTTTTTTTTACTTTTTTTAACGATATATTGAGAACAAATTTGGTCCAAGACTCCATCTGCCAATCCGAATCACTTGATTAAACCCCTTCTGCAACCCTTTTTTTCTGGGTGTAATTCGAAACGTGATGAGAATTTTTCTCAAAAATAAGCTCATGAAACCGGAAGGAAGGAAGGATTTCTGATACTTCCATTTGATTGCGTGTACAATTTTTTTTCCAGAACCAAAGCGCATTGATTTGATTATTAATGCGGAAGCATTTGCTCGTTTTCATGTCTGTTTTTTTTTCTCTTATTTCAGGTACTGCGGACCGATGACGCTTCTCGGGTATCTGTACATCCGGACGGCTCGGGAGCTGAGACCGCCGGATGGACCCCTCTCGATAATGATGTTCGAGGCCCGGTCCGAAGCGCGCAGCAAGCAGATGTAAGTTTGATTTTTACTACAGAATTCGTTAACTAAAAATGTTCTCAACATTTCGCCATTCTAATACAACTGCTAAAAAATTTTAAAACTTGAACACGAATAATCTAAAGAATGGATATAAGATATATTGGCAATACTGCGGTGAATCCGTGCACCCATGGTGGATTATCTACAACATACATACATTTTGATATTTTTGAATTTTTTCCCAATATTGAAATTTTTGCATGTATGATATTTATGTCATATTTGACATTTTTGCCTTTGTCGACAAATTTTATAATTTACACAAACAATAAATTTTTGTCATATTTGACAATTTTGACATATTAAGCATTTTTTGCATATTTGACATAACATTTTTGATTTGTTTTTTTTTTTAAATTTTGGCCTTTTTGTCATTTTGAAATTGTTGACATTTTAACATTTTCGACATTTTTGAAATTTTTGATATTTTTGACATTTTTGATATTTTTGATATTTTTGAAATTTTTGACATTTTTGACATTTTTGACATTTTTGACATTTTTGGCATTTTTGACATTTTTGACATTTTTGACATTTTTGACATTTTGACATTTTGACATTTTGACATTTTGACATTTTGACATTTTTGACATTTTTGACATTTTTGATATTTTTGATATTTTTGACATTTTTGACAATTTTTGACATTTTTGACATTTTTAACATTTTTGACATTTTTGACATTTCTGACATTTCTGACATTTTTGACATTTTTGACATTTTTGACATTTTTGACATTTTTGACATTTTTAACATTTTTGACATTTTTGACATTTCTGACATTTCTGACATTTTTGACATTTTTGACATTTTTGACATTTTTGACAATTTTGACAATTTTGACAATTTTGACAATTTTGACAATTTTGACAATTTTGACAATTTTGACAATTTTGACAATTTTGACAATTTTGACAATTTTGACAATTTTGACAATTTTGTCAATTTTGACAATTTTGACAATTTTGACAATTTTGACAATTTTGACAATTTTGACAATTTTGACAATTTTGACAATTTTGACAATTTTGACAATTTTGACAATTTTGACAATTTTGACAATTTTGACAATTTTGACAATTTTGACAATTTTGACAATATTGACAATTTTGACAATTTTGACAATTTTGACAATTTTGACAATTTTGACAATTTTGACAATTTTGACAATTTTGACAATTTTGACAATTTTGACAATTTTGACAATTTTGACAATTTTGACAATTTTGACAATTTTGATAATTTTGACAATTTTGACAATTTTGACAATTTTGACAATTTTGACAATTTTGACATTTTTGACATTTTTGACATTTTTGACATTTTAGACAATTTAGACAATTTTGACATTTTTGAAAATTATGACAATTCTGACAATTTTGACAATTTTGACAATTTTTTTACAATTTTGACAATTTTGACGATTTTGACGATTTTGACGATTTTGACAATTTTGACAATTTTGACAATTTTTACAATTTTTGACAATTTTACATAAACAGGTTTGACAATTTTGACAATTTTGGCCTTTTTGAAAAATTTGAGAATTTTGACATTTTTTTGGTTTTGTTCACCTATTTTAATACTGATAAGTTGTGTGACGTCAATGATTTCATGGCATTGCTTAGAATTTTAAAGAAAGAAAAAAAGATCACGACTGTCAAACTTCTGCGGAAATCCAAAAAATATTTCTCCCGAAAATGACACCGCCAAAAATGGCCCTAACCTGGTTGATGATTTCTGTTTGTACACATTTTTCAACATCTATTCTTTCCGATTATTTTGAATGTTTTAAAAAAGGTAAGAGCCCAAAGAGGAAAAAAAACGAAACCGGCGAAACATTGTGTTAGCCACTTAGTTTTACAGATGAAGAAGCACATTTTTCTGTTACCGGTCTTTTTTCCTCCAGTTTTACTTTAGGTCGTAGAAATGGATATACACCTGAATCTTTTTTTCGTTTCTTTCCGGCTTTTAAAAAAGGATCACAACCAACCGAAGAAAGATTTGCCGAAAAAAAGGAAGCAAAATAAAATTAAAAGGATGCTGTGACTCGTTTTCCGGTTGAGATTTTTTTTTCTCAAAAATAAAATAAAAACTGACAGACTTCCGAGGATCCGATTTGCATAAAATGTTTGTTGGGGCTGATTGTATCAGGCTTTTTTCCCTCGAGAGACCGAAAAATGTGGCAGAATCATTCCGAATTGGGAACTGAACCAATTCATTTTTCATTTCAGGAGAAAAATTTTGCGTGTAGGCGTTTTTTTTACCTCGGTTCTCACAATTGTTAATTGCTTAATGGGTAAGATCAAACATAGGCTGTAGGATGGAAATTCATCTTTTTTAATGTGAGTCATCACTTTCCTGCCTTAAAATGGACCTCAATGATGGAAAAGTATGAGTTTCCTTGAATTAGGTTAATAATGGTCCTCTTTGATAATTCATGTTATTTTGACAATTAAATGATACCCACACTGAGAAATTTTCCATTCGAAAAAAGTTTTTGAAGTGTTGTTAACACGTTTTGAATTTATCTTAACAATTTTCCACATTTCGACTATTTTGATCGTTTAAACGATTTTGTGCCAGAACAAACGAAAAAAAAAACTACGAAACTTTTCGAGACTGATTTCGGGAGAAAACTCGTCAAGTCACGTCCGGAAGACCTCAACGACAGGAGCAGACATAGGTCGACGGGCCAAAAAGTCAGCCGGCTGTTGGCAACAACATCTGGTTGAAACGTGACACGCATATTCCAGGCAGCAAAGGCCTACTGCTTTATTATTTTTAAATTTTTCCAATGATAAATAACGACTGGGAAGTTTTATCGCCTTTCAGTGTGCCGCCTACTTTGCTACTGATATTAATTTTTTTTCCTCTGAACTTCAGAGTTCCGAAAAACAGTTGAAAACAAATGGTGTAAAATCATTTAAAGTTGGACGGGCAAACTTTGATCCGGAAAATTTCCCTCCCCCATTCAAGCTATTTCGAATCATCAACAAGAAAAACCGCAGCCATTTTGCGCACTGGTTTCGGAAATGGCTCGGTATTTTTAAATTATCACTCTTAACGACTGACGACGACCGGAAGCAGGGGATTAATGGGTGCAAAATTTACAGCATCACACCGTGTGTATCATCGCGTGTTGACTGCCCGGAATTATGTTTGTTTGATTTTTTTTTCGTTGTGTGTGCCTCATAACTCTCTGTTCTCACGGGACGTTCCGAGAAGGATAACGGCACCCGCTTTTGAAAATGGAGGAGAAAATGTAAACAATGTACGAGTGAGCATACAAACAAAGCCACGTAAATATGGGTTAAAATTATGCTACACATTTAGGAGGGCCTAGAGCAGTAGCACAGGGAAAACATTTTTGGCGGAGCCATTGGTCGTGATGCCGCGTCTGTGGTTGCTACGATGAGTGTGGCGAAAATTTCAAAGTAGGCGACGGCGAGTGGATCCAATCCGGATTTTTTTCGCGTACCCTTCGGCTTACCTTATGTACCCGGCAATTTTTCGAATTATTTATGAGGGTGATATTTTTTATACACTCTTACTCTATAATGGAATTTCAATTATAAACTCTTTGAGTGATTTTAATGCATATTTATAGGGAATTGAAGAGAGAAATTATTTGATACCCGTTTTTTTAATTCGAGTTTCTTCCAAGAATCGTTTAGTTGATTTATTTAAAATAAAACTCTCAATTGATGGGACCGTAAGATTTATCCTATATCTGAAGTGTTACCGTTCAAGAACCTTTCCACAACCCTTGGCAAGATCTTTTCTATGGCCTTCTCCGAAACATTTTTGATTGCCCTTCCCAAGATCTTTTCGGAGATTATTTAATGTACCGTTTCAAAGAACCTTTTCTAGGTGTTTTCCAAGATAAGTTTCAAGATCTTTTTAAAAACCATTATCATTCTAACACAACTTTGAAAACCATTTCGGAGACAAACATAAACTATTTTCAAGATAATCTCCTAGAACATTTCAAATTCGCTCTTCAGGACCCTTTTTGAAATCAATTTCCAAGACCTTATCCAGGGCTTATTTCAAGACGCTCTCCAAGACCTTTTCAAAACCTCAAGTCCCTTTCCAAGGCCCTTTTCCGGAGCGCTTTCCAAAACTCTCAATGAGATACTCGCTAGAACCTTTTCCAGAATTTTTTTTTATTATTTTCAATCAAATTAAAACTCCATTTATAAAACTTAACAAAACACTTAACAAGACTGCTTAAAAGCCCGCTTCAGGACATATCGAAGAATCTTTCAAACCCTTTCCAAGACTTTTTCTAAAACCCTTTTCGAGAAGAGCACAATTCGGACAAAATTCGAGCAAGAATCGGACAGAATTCCATGCGGAAAGCTTTTTCCGACAAGGGAAAACTTTTGACAGGACAACCCAGATCAATAAAAAGGATGAAAATCGTTTCGATTTTCATCCGTTTGTCAAAAGAATCCGAAATCGGATACTGTTTTGTTCCGAAATCGAGCGAAAATGAAACAGTTTTTCGGATGACGCAAGCTCTGTCAAGAAAAAATAATCCATTTCAATTGAAAAAAAGCAATTTTTCATTTATTTCAAACATTTTGGCTTTTTTTTTTAATTTGAACAGTTTTGACAATTTTGACAATTTGGACAATTTGGACAATTTGGACAATTTAGACAATTTTGAAAATTTTTAAAATTTTGAGAATTTTTAAAATTTTGAGAATTTTGACAATTTTGACAATTTTGTCATTTTTGACAATTTTGACAATTTTGACAATTTTGACAATTTTGACAATTTTGACAATTTTGACAATTTTGACAATTTTGACAATTTTGACAATTTTGACAATTTTGACAATTTTGACAATTTTGACAATTTTGACAATTTTGACAATTTTGACAATTTTGACAATTTTGACAATTTTGACAATTTTGACAATTTTGACAATTTTGACAATTTTGACAATTTTGACAATTTTGACAATTTTGACAATTTTGACAATTTTGACAATTTTGACAATTTTGACAATTTTGACAATTTTGACAATTTTGACAATTTTGTAAATTTTGACAATTTTGAAAATTTTGACAATTTTGACAATTTTGACAATTTTGACAATTTTGACAATTTTGACAATTTTGACAATTTTGACAATTTTGACAATTTTGTCAATTTTGACAATTTTGACAATTTTGACAATTTTGACAATTTCGACAATTTTGACAATTTTGACAATTTTGACAATTTTGACAATTTTGACAATTTTGACAATTTTGACAATTTTGACAATTTTGACAATTTTGACAATTTTGACAATTTTGACAATTTTGACAATTTTGACAATTTTGACAATTTTGACAATTTTGACAATTTTGACAATTTTGACAATTTTGACAATTTTGACAATTTTGACAATTTTGACAATTTTGACAATTTTGACAATTTTGACAATTTTGACAATTTTGACAATTTTGACAATTTTGACAATTTTGACAATTTTGACAATTTTGACAATTTTGACAATTTTGACAATTTTGACAATTTTGACAATTTTGACAATTTTGACAATTTTGACAATTTTGACAATTTTGACAATTTTGACAATTTTGACAATTTTGACAATTTTGACAATTTTGACAATTTTGACAATTTTGACAATTTTGTAAATTTTGACAATTTTGAAAATTTTGACAATTTTGACAATTTTGACAATTTTGACAATTTTGACAATTTTGACAATTTTGACAATTTCGACAATTTTGACAATTTTGACAATTTTGACAATTTTGACAATTTTGTCAATTTTGACAATTTTGACAATTTTGACAATTTCGACAATTTTGACAATTTTGACAATTTTGACAATTTTGACAATTTTGACAATTTTGACAATTTTGACAATTTTGACAATTTTGACAATTTTGACAATTTTGACAATTTTGACAATTTTGACAATTTTGACAATTTTGACAATTTTGACAATTTTGACAATTTTGACAATTTTGACAATTTTGACAATTTTGACAATTTTGACAATTTTGACAGTTTTGACAATTTTGTAAATTTTGACAATTTTGAAAATTTTGACAATTTTGACAATTTTGACAATTTTGACAATTTTGACAATTTTGACAATTTTGACAATTTTGACAATTTTGACAATTTTGACAATTTTGAGAATTTTGACAATTTTGACAATTTTGACAATTTTGACAATTTTGACAATTTTGACAATTTCGTCAATTTTGACAATTTTGACAATTTTGACAATTTCGACAATTTTGACAATTTTGACAATTTTGACAATTTTGACAATTTTGACAGTTTTGACAATTTTGACAATTTTGACAATTTTGACAATTTTGACAATTTTGACAATTTTGACAATTTTGACAATTTTGACAATTTTGACAATTTTGACAATTTTGACAATTTTGACAATTTTGACAATTTTGACAATTTTGACAATTTTGACAATTTTGACAATTTTGACAATTTTGACAATTTTGACAATTTTGACAATTTTGACAATTTTGACAATTTTGACAATTTTGACAATTTTGACAATTTTGTAAATTTTGACAATTTTGAAAATTTTGACAATTTTGACAATTTTGACAATTTTGACAATTTTGACAATTTTGACAATTTTGACAATTTTGACAATTTTGACAATTTTGACAATTTTGACAATTTTGACAATTTTGACAATTTTGACAATTTTGACAATTTTGACAATTTTGACAATTTTGACAATTTTGACAATTTTGTCAATTTTGTCAATTTTGACAATTTTGACAATTTTGACAATTTCGACAATTTTGACAATTTTGACAATTTTGACAATTTTGACAATTTTGACAATTTTGACAATTTTGACAATTTTGACAATTTTGACAATTTTGACAATTTTGACAATTTTGACAATTTTGACAATTTTGACAATTTTGACAATTTTGACAATTTTGTAAATTTTGACAATTTTGACAATTTTGACAATTTTGACAATTTTGACAATTTTGACAATTTTGACAATTTTGACAATTTTGACAATTTTGACAATTTTGACAATTTTGACAATTTTGACAATTTTGACAATTTTGACAATTTTGACAATTTTGACAATTTTGACAATTTTGACAATTTTGACAATTTTGACAATTTTGACAATTTTGACAGTTTTGACAATTTTGACAACTTTTACAATGTTGAGAATTTTGACAATTTTGACCATTTTGACCATTTTGACAATATTGACAATTTTGACAATTTTGACAATTTTGTCATTTTTGACAATTTTGACAATTTTGACAATTTTGAAAGTTTTGACAACTTTGACAATTTTGACAATTTTGACAATTTTGACAATTTTGACAATTTTGACAGTTTTGACAATTTTGAAAATTTTGACCATTTTGACAATTTTGACAATTTTGACAATTTTGACGATTTTGACAATGTTAGCCATTTTGACAATTTTGACAATTTTGACAATTTTGACAATTTTGACAATTTTGACAATTTTGACAATTTTGACAATTTTGACAATTTTGTCAATTTTGACATTTTCGACGATTTTGACAATTTTGTCCATTTCGACCATTTTGTCAATTTTAACAATTTTGACACTTGAAAATTTTGACAATTTTGACAATATTAACAATTTTGACAATTTTAACAATTTTAACAATTTTGACGATTTTGACAGTTTTGACAATTTTGAGAATTTCGACAGTTATGACAATGATGACAATTTTGACATTTTTGAAAGTTTTGATAAATTTGACAATTTCGACAATTTTGGCAGTTTCGAAGGGTACTCTCATACCGTTTGGTTCGAACGTAGAACCGGATATTTTTCAATCAACTATGAAGATTTCTGTAAACCAAATTCTGAATTGGAATTTTTAAGATTGTTTCAGTGGTCACACGAAAGTTGAAGAGAAAAAAAAATTCAATTCTTTTCTTGTTTGAGTTTTTCCCGGAATCGTTTAATTGATTGATACTGAAAACGGGTTAAAATCATTCCCGTTTCAAAGAATCTGTCCAGAACAACTAGTTGCCGGAACGTGTCCGCCTCGCAAACAGAATGAGGACCATCATCATCGAACGCACGTTCCGGAAATGGCTCTGATCCTATCTCCCATAAACAACAACAACAACAACAGCGTTTGCCGACGGGTGCCAACAATTTGCAATCAGATCCTTGTTGAAGGAAGTAGATGAAAGAAAGATTCCACCCAACAAGGGGCAATTATAATTACGGTGAATTGTTTAGGTGTGCGGGGTTGATTTTGATTGGGGACGCATCCGCCGAAAAGCCACCAGAAGGATTAATTTTCAAAATTACACGTAGGATAATTACGGGATCCTTTGAACGGATACGGATTTCCTTGGTTTGGTAAAATTAAATTTAAGCTTTTCAATCTTCCATTACAATTCTTTCAGAATCGAGTTTGGGGCCAAAAATTTAACCTCATCCTTCCTATTGTTTTCTCCTTTTGCAGTCGTTCCGGGCGCGGATCTGCCAGTGCCGGATCCGGAAACATCAGCGCCAGCAGCCGCACCTACGACCTGTACGATGCCGAGCTCGATGTGAATCGGGAAAAGCGAACCCAGCGCCATCTCGGGGCGATGGCATCGACACAGGTCCTGTGCGTGTGTCCGTTGATGATTTTGAGGTTGGTATCTTACTTGTGTTGCACATCGTCAATGTTCATAAATCGGTCTCTTATCTGGCTGGCCGCTTCGTGTTTGTGAAACCGAGAGCACCACTCACTATTTATGACACTTAATCCCATCTCGAGCACGAAACCCGGCATCGAAACCCGGACACATCCCGGACATTAATACCACCTGCTGGTTCGGGGTTCCGATAATCCCGGTTTGAGGTTGGTTGCTCGTCGCTACCATAAAGCCTAATGAACTGGACAGATGTTCGAGAGCACCACATCACATCACTGCTGCTGTTTCAAGAGCCCCTTAAGTAGTGCTATCAGTTTCCGGTTTTTCGAGGGCTTCCGGGTTCAAGGGTTAGTGGTCACTAATGCACCCTAATAATTGTCTGGTTTTTTTTATTTTTTTTTTTGCGTTTATTTAGGACCTTTTTTGCCATTCGGGTCCGTGACGTTTCAAAGTTACAAAGTAATGTTAAATTTGATCGTACAATTGGACTGATTTTAAATATTCTAACACTTTTGTTGCTCTTTCTTTGTCGTCTGCTAATGCCTCTCGAAGATTACCCGGTACTCCGTGACTGATCCGTTCCTCTTCCAATTGTGGGCACGTTGCGATGATATGTTTCACAGTTTTTTTTTTTTTTTTTTTTTTTTTTTTTTTGTCTTTATTATAGAGATATGTTTCACAGTTAATAGTTCGTTGCATCTGTGGCATAATGGGCGATCAACTTTGTCCAGAAGGTACGAATGTGTAAGTAGTGTATGTCCGATGCGTAAACGTGCTAGGATCACGTCATCTCGTCGATTCCCCAATAATGCAGCTTTGAATGGAAGCACCGTGTTTTTCACTTCACGCAATTTGTTGGTAAGGTTTGAATGCCACTGCATCTGCCATCGGTTAATGAACTGCGTCTTGATGATTTTCCGTATTTCCTTGATGTCTATAATCTGGTTTTCATCCTCTGGCAGTTCCAAAGCCTTTTTTGCTTCAATGTCTGCTCTCTCATTTCCCGGAATCCCGATATGACTGGGGACCCAGCAAATAACTATTTCTGATCCCATCTCGATGATCTGATTGAACAGGATTTGTACAGAGTCCTTCCACCTGGAGTTTAATTTGCATGTTTCGAGGTTTGTTACAACGCTCATGGAATCGGTACATATAAGATATGCTCGAGATTCTCGCTGGTTGACTATCCAACTCAGTGCTTGTTTGATTGCTTCGCTTTCTGCTGCGAAAATACTGCTTATGTTGTTAATGCGCTTTTGGAATACGAAATCATCAGACACTATTCCATAGCCGCATTTCGAGTCTTTTTTCGATCCATCTGTAAAGATTGCTTTGTGAATACGGTATTTTGTTTGACGTAATTCGTTGAAAATATGTCTTAGATCGTTCGATGTTGAGCCTTGGGAAAGTTCATGATGAAGGCTTTTGTCCACGTTGAGTTTAAGCCGTTTCCACGGAGGGCATTCTGGAAATTTGAAGACTGTTGTTCTCGGCAGCTGTAGTTCTAATTCGGCTATCAAATTTGATCCTCTATCGATGTAGCTGTTGGGCTGGGTTCTGGGCCGCTCTCCCCACCTTTCGTCGGAACTTATGTCGCTGTTGCTGTCACTGCTGAGATGGTTTATGTTATCATCTTCAGAGTTTTCCTCGATACGATCAACGGCTAGACATCGGGATGTATAAACCACGGTTCGCTGATTGATCAGTGTTTTCAAACTGGGGATTCCAGTTTCGGCTTGTAGGCTAACCACTGGACTTGTTCTGAAGGCTCCTACAATTGCTCGAAGTCCTGCGTTGTGGACTGTTTCCAACGATTGATGAACTTTACCTTCCATGGCTGATAAAATCGGTGCTGCGTAAAGAAGTTTTTCAAGTATAGTTGCACGGTATAGTTTTAACAGGGTGTTTCTGTCTCCTCCCCAAGTCCTAGCAGCTATGCTCCGGATAAAAAGGACTCTTTGCTGGCAGGCTGCTTTCACTTCTTCAGCGTGGACACGATATTTCAGGTGTTGATCGAAGGTCACGCCTAAGCATTTGTGTTGGTTTTTGCGAGGCACACTCGTCCCATTGAGCGTTAACTTGCTCGGAGTTGTCGGTTTTGTTTTACGTGGTGTGCGGTAGATAACAGTTGCAGATTTTTCAGCTGATATTTTGTATCCGGTTTCAATTTCCCAGGACCCTAATTGGTCAAAAGCTGTCTGAAGCTTACCTTCTGTTTGCTCTGCGTTTTCGCCAGTTGCGATCAAGATTACGTCGTCAGCGTATATCAGGCACTCAACGGTTGAGGGTAGATAACTAGTAAGGGTATTTATAGCTAGTAAGAACATTGTCACGCTTAACACCGAACCTTGGCAAAGGCCGGTTTCCATTGGCTTGAGACTCGACGTATTTCCGTTAATCGATACTTGGAAATTCCTGCTTCGTAGCATTTCTTGAAGGTAGTGTACCATTTTTCCACCAATATCGTTACTCACCAACTGCTCTAGGCAAAGCCTGCGCCAGGTAGTATCGTAGGCTTTGCTGATATCTAGGAATGCTACTTGAGCTATTTTATTTTTGTTTAAAGTGTCACGGATAATCTTTTCGAGGGTACAAAGGTGATCTGTAGTGCTTCGTCCTTTTCGGAAAGCGTACTGACGATTGTATAGCAGGTTTTTCGTTTCTAGAAGATGAACCAGGCGATTATTGATCATCCTTTCGAAGACCTTTCCCATACAGCTGTTGAGGTAAATTGGGCGATAGTTTAGAGGATCTGATCGTTGGCCTCTACCTTTAAAGATGGGGACGACAATCGATTTTGTCCATTCCAGGGGATAGACTGATTCCTCCCATAATCGGTTGTATGTCTCTAGCAGAACAGTTTTCCCATCTAGAGGGAGGTGCGAAAGCATCGCGTAATGGATGTTGTCAGGTCCTGGGGAGGAGCCTTTTAGTCCTTCCAGAGCTTCGTCGAGTTCATATCTGCTAAACTTTTGGTTGTACAGGCCTGAGTCTTCCGGAATTAGCAGCTCATTGGATTCGACCTGTCGTTTGTGATTGAGGAAACGTTCACTATACGCACTTTCACTTGATACTTTTTGAAAAGCGTCTCCCAGGAACTCACATATGGCTTTAGGGTCTGTAGTCGTTTCACTTTCATAGCGGATCGAGGTAATTTGATGGCCCCTCTTTTTTCCTTGTACTTTCCGATAATTACTCCACATTTCCTTCAATGGGGTCTGTGAAGAAAAAGTTGCTGCCAGTTCTTCCCAACTTTTCCTCTTCGCATTTATGATCGCTTCTTTTGCAGCAGTGTTGGCGTTTCGGAAGGTGCTCTCAAGTTGATCTGGGTTTAATCTGTTGGCTTTCAGCTGTCTTAATGCTTTCCTCCTTTTTTTGACGAGCTTTGCGATGTCTTCATTCCACCATGGAACGCTCTTTATTCCAAAAGTGCCTTTCGTCTTGGGAATGGAAAGTTCTGCAGCCTCTAGGATAGATTTTGTTAAATTTACTACTTGGCGTTCCACGTTGCTGTCTCGTTCAAAGTTGAGTGCATTTTGGTATTGCTCCCAGTCGGCGTCCTCGATTTTCCACCTAGCTCGACTTTTTGGTGGTATTATCCTTCCAGGAAAAACTACACTGATCGGTAAATGGTCACTACTGTAGGCATCTGCTGACACGTTGAATTCAAGTAGTCCGGCTAGATCCTCTGAGCAGAGGGATAGATCTAGGCACGACATACTGCCGTGGCGCTGATCGACGTAGGTGGGTTCTCCATTATTTAAGATGAACAAACTATTTTCTTCTGCGAACTCTGCTATCGTTCTGCCCCGCACGCTAACGTGATCCGCGCCCCACAATGGGTGGTGGGCGTTGAAGTCTCCAACCAACAAATGGGGCTTCGGGATTCGATTGATGAGTCTGGTTAGTTCGGAATTGGTGATGTTTTCTCTTGGTGGCAAGTAGATATTGAGAATGTTTACGTTGTAAGGCGTTCCGATTCTGATGGCTATAGCCTCGAGTGCACTTTCGAGCGCTATTTCCTCGCTTTCGATGTTTTCTTTGACCGCCACTATGACTCCTCCTGCCGCTCGGTTCCCTGTCATGCGTGGTCTGTGGTAAACTTTAAATCCATTTATGCGTGGGCATATCTAGTTCAGCTTTTTTGGGTCTGAGTCCTTGCACATTCCACGAGATAATACTGGGTGCAGTGTTCGGTGTTGTCCTACTGGAAGAACGATGAGTAGGCTGGCAGAGCACGGGTTGAGGTATGACGTCCCCGCTCCCGCTTCCTCGAAAGTCTTCCCCTGTAGCCAGGGGTGGGGTGGTTACTTTCTCTTCACCGGCCCCCAACCAGTGAGGATTATTTCTCCTGAGTGCAGTAATTCCGTTAGTTCCGTTAGAGTTTCCTGTTGGGTCGCGTTCGTTGATGCCGATAATTCCATTTGTTTCATTGGAGTTTCCATTTGTGTTGCGTTCGTCATTGCCGTAGATTCCAGTTTCATTGTCTAAAGTTCCAAGGTCGTGTCCGTTTTCGGTTGCAAGTTCAGTCATGATTTGGGCAAGGTTAGGGTTTTGCATATTGGTCATTCCTGTTTTTTGGGGGTCGACCTCTTCTCTTCACGACGACTTCAGGCTGGGGTTGAGTCTCATTTGTTTCTTCAGTTTCCATGGTTGGGCACAGTGGGAGTGAATTTTTTGAGCTCAGCCTCTGCTTTTTCAGCATTGGTGTCTCATCATTTGAAGCAGTTTTCGGTTGGGCAGGATACGATGGTTCGTTGACTTCTGTTTCCATTTCTCGTTCAGATCCGGTTTCAGAAATATCAAGGTTGTCTTCGGCAGCCTTTAGTTTAGCTTTGAGCTGGTAAAACTCCTTCGCAATTTTTCTCAGTTTTTCAATTTCTGATCGATATTTCTTAATGTCTTCGGTTTCTTGTGAACGATTCACTTTTTCTTTGAGACTGGCATTTTCCTCCAGCAACTTGGCAATCTGCACTTCTTTTTCCTGATCTTTTCGAAGCTGCTCGAGACGTTGTTGTGCGCCGCATACATTAGCATAGGAATTTTCCGCGTGTTTTTTTGCGTACTCTTTCCTTGCTTCTCCAAAGGATATTCCGCTGTCGACTTTGAGTTTGACTATTTCTTCCTCTTTTTGGTAGACTGCACATTTTCGGGATGTTGGTGGATGATTTCCTTTGCAGTTTTTGCAAAATGGGTCCTCTTCACACTCTTCGTCTTCGTCTACTTCATTTTCATGGGATTTTGAGCAATTCTTACATGTTGGGTTATTCTGGCATTTGTCCTTAGTATGCCCATAGGTAAAGCAGCGGTAACAAAGTAGAGGCGAAGGGTAGAATAGTCGAGTTCTACAATTGATGATACCCATTCGTATTTCCTTCGGAATGACAGTGCCTGAGATTGTAAGCACTACAGTCGGTGTGTTGATTCTTTTGCCGTTTTCCTTTCGCGTTATCCTGCGTGCTTTTATAACGCCTTGTGAGGTTAATTCTTCCACCAGCTCATCGTCGGTTAACGAAATCGCTTCCTTGCAGCTTATAACGCAACGGCTAATGTTGAACAAAGGGTGGGGAATAACTTGAATTTTTGTTCCGTCGATAAGCTCTTTCATGTTGATCAGTTTTGTTGCTAATCTAGAGCTGCGTGTTTTGATGACATATTTCAAACCGTTTTCTTCGGTATAAGCGGCTTCGATTTTCCCGATGGATTGGTCAATAGATTTGCTAACAATGAACGGGTTCTGCGGTAACGGTTGTTTCTCGTCGGCTGAGCTCAACGATAATATTATTAATTTTCCGAATGTTCCCAATCGGTCCATGTATTCAGGTAAGGTTCGATCATTTTTATCGGGAGGATCGCCTGTAGTAGTTACCCCCGCGGGGGCATTTAATGCAGCCATAGTGGCTGCCCAGTGTTTGGGCGCTTGTTAGATGACCTCAGCACGAGATTTTTGTATTCCACGATGAAATTCAAAATAGAAAGATGCGTTCTCACCGTAGTGAGGAACGACTACCCTTTGACCTCTTTACACTTCGGTTCACCCAAGGGTTCAAGGTACAAGTGACCGGCAATGCGTTTCCGCCTGAGCGGGTAACGACTACGCTTTTCCTTTATAGACTACTTTGGCCAAGCGTTAAAGGTACGACCAAAGTAGAGACGTTTTACCCTTTTTTCCCCCAGAGACTTGTTCAACACGTCCAAAAGGTACCAACAAGCCCTGTACCTCAACGATCAATTTGAAAGCGATCGAGTTTGATGGGGCCGCACGGTGTCTTAACTACTCCACACGTGGGTAAGCTTCCAAAAATTGACAGCAGATGTCTCACTATTGGCAAGAGAAATCGCTGTTGGTGGAGCTTTGTCGCTTGCAACTAGGAGGCTAAAGCTTTAGCCCTGCGAGCTTTACTTGCACGCAATGTTGCACGCAGCTGCAACCTAGTTGGCTTCTTGACAGCTAACCAAAACAATACAGCTGTCTTCACTAGCTGCGGCGAAAGATAATGTCTCTTTTGTGTATTTCACAACGCGCTTCGGCAAAAACCTTCACTTCCTTCTAACACTTTGGGTTTTAGTGTTTAAACTCGAAGTAACGCCGATTTAAACGGTGACGATTTTCGCACGAAATTTGGTAATCGAAATTCGACCGATTGAACTGAGATGTTTTCAATACCATAGGTACAAAACAGATGTGTCTGGTAAAAAAAAAAAAAAAAAAAAAAAAAAAAAAAAAAAAAAAAAAAAAAAAAAAAAAAAAATTTAAATCGTACCAAATGAACAACATACGACCACGGAAACGATGATAAGCATCGTCAGGATTGCCAATTGGCCCTTGACGCGCTCGTGTGGCGACTGGATGCTTCTGTGATAGTGCGGTGTTCATTAAATTTGCAGTCTCTCGTAAAATTGAAGAGGCTACCCACCAAATCCGCCTACATTTCATAGGCCACTTAAGTCTCACGATGAAGAGGATGTGTGTCGACTAACTGGCTGCCTACAAGGATGGTAAAGTTTGCGCTCTCTCCCCCAGGGGGGAGACGGCCACCTATTAATTCTGGTCTTCTGTGCGTGCCCTGTCAACTGTCAGCTGATGTGTAAAAGGAAGGCAAGAGGGTGTGATGTAAACAACAGGCACCTGAGTGTTTTGTTGTAGCTTCTTTTCATTCTTTTTGTTTTGGAAGAACATGGCGGCTCGAGCGACTTATACAGTGGCATATGTAAAAAAAACCCAACCACCCAGAGGCTTTGAAACGTGTAATGTGAAGAATGTAGGGTTTTTCTCGATTCAAAAAATTTGGCCCAGACAGAACCTTGAAGTTTGTCGACCTGAACATTTTCACATTTTTGATGTTTTTTTTCTTCTTTGCAACGCCTTTTTCAAGACACTTGATAGATCTTTCACACGCTCTTTTTAAGGGTTTTGAAACGGGGGTGTTAAAAAGGGTCTATCTCAATGTCTTTTCTAGGGTCTTGGAAAGGTTCTAAGTAAGAGTCTTGAAACAGGATCTTTAAAGGATATAGTAAAAAGTCTTGTGAAGAGTTTTGGAAACAAGTCTTTGAAAAGTGTTGGAAAAACACTTGGGCCTTGAAAAGGCTCTTAGAAGAGGTCTTGGAAGAGTCCTCTGAAATGTCTTGGAAAAACTCTTGAAAGGGTCTTGGAAAAGTTCTGGGAAGGGTCCTGGAGAGGGTTCTGGAAAGCGTCTTGAAAAGGGTCTTGGAAAGGGTCTTGGAAAGGGTCTTGGCAAGTTTCTTGTAAAGGGTTTTGGACAGGTTCTTGTAATGTGTCTTGGAAAGGGTCTTGGAAAGGGTCTTGGAAAGGGTCTTGGAAAGGGTCTTGGAAAGGGTCTTGGAAAGGGTCTTGGAAAGGGTCTTGGAAAGGGTCTTGGAAAGGGTCTTGGAAAGGGTCTTGGAAAGGGTCTTGGAAAGGGTCTTGGAAAGGGTCTTGGAAAGGGTCTTGGAAAGGGTCTTGGAAAGGGTCTTGGAAAGGGTCTTGGAAAGGGTCTTGGAAAGGGTCTTGGAAAGGGTCTTGGAAAGGGTCTTGGAAAGGGTCTTGGAAAGGGTCTTGGAAAGGGTCTTGGAAAGGGTCTTGGAAAGGGTCTTGGAAAGGGTCTTGGAAAGGGTCTTGGAAAGGGTCTTGGAAAGGGTCTTGGAAAGGGTTCTTGAAAAGTTTTCTCACTGGTCTTGTAGAAGTCTTGTAAAAAAAATTGAAAAGGTTGAAAAGTTGTTGAAAAATTGCCGGCTCAATGATAGAGCCAAACGGCATGCGAGTAATTTACACTCTGATATTGCCAGACCTGAAATCGTCGAAACTTTCGAAATATTTTATGTTACAAAAGTTGTCAAAATAATTACAATTGTAAAAATTGAATTTATTTTCAAAATTGTCAGAATTGTTTAGCATTTCAAAGTTTCGAAATTGTCAAAATTATCCGAAAGTAGTTTTTAAAGTGACTTAAAAATTGCCAACACTTTCAAAAATGCCAAATGAGCGACAATATTAAAATAGATGATTCCAACAGATGGTAAATCATTTAGTCTTTCCGAGAAATCTTTCCCCAATTTAAATATTTGCTATTTCGCTTTTTCGCGGATCGCTAGAAATCAAGGCCGAGAGAAAACGAGAAAAAAAAATATCGGCACAAAACAGCAGTTTCCAATTTTCCATGCCTATTAAAATTGTTTAACATTGCGAAAAATCATTAACCCCCATTAAGCTAAAGGGGTGGCAAAAGCTTTCAACAAGCCCCAAAATACGGGACGGGTGGGCGCATAATTATGACGATGATGATAAAAGTCTCGGAAATTTGCCTTACCCACACTCCATGGAAAAACAAGGCAAAATTTGCTGTTAAATGTTCCACGGGTTTACGATTGAGCACTCGGCAAAGTCAAATCTGCCGAATCACCTTCCGACAATTATTTAAAAGCAATGGGCTCATCTTTGCCATACGGCGCCAAGATCGAAGATTTCTCAGGATGCTTAAATTTAATCAACCGAAAGGTTTTTTTATGTTTAAATGGCACCAGACCTTTAACATTTAACTCAGTCATCCATAATAAAAAAAAAAAAAACATTTTTCTAAATCAACTTGATCGTCAATAAAAATGTCAACTTCGTTAAAATTTATCAGAAAATGTCACATTTGTCCTGCGGCTCCGGTGCACTTCGAATTAATTAAGGTTTTCATCTCATTCACAAATTCATTCACGGTTTTCTTCTTGAATTTCCAGCATCCCACGGATGTGTGTGGTATATTACAGCCAGAAGGACCGAAAAACAGCAAGAAGATAAAACATAAAAGTTCGCGTGCCTCTACGTTTTTTTCTGGTTGTTTTCTGTCTTTCAATTCAATTCACTATACTTTATATGAGAGAGTCTCGAGAATGTGGGCCTAAAAAAATTGAAGAGGAAAAAGTTACGAGAAGGTCAACTCCAGTAGCATCCCGGGGCATGCAGGTGGATGACGGCATCTCTTCCAGTCTAGTATCGTGTGTCGCCCCCACGATGACGATACCAAGACAAGAGTTCTTTCGCACGAAGAAAAATGAAAAAAATTCCAAAGGAACGTGTCAATTCCCGTTGAAGTTTCTCAGGAATTCTACTTATTTCAATCTTCTTTTTCATTCTAGTAATTCGACTTTCTGGAAAGAAGTTAAATTTTTTTAAAACTCAAAATTGAAAAAAAATCGACAAGACGTAATACCTACCGTTTTTATTAAGAAAAGTTTCTGGAATCAAAAACCCGCGTTACACTTGATGTGAGGGTTGTCCTAAGCTCAATGTTTTTCTATGTGATTTGACTTTGTTGCTTTCGATTGGGGGTAGAATTTACTAAAAACAACGGTGTTTTTATTTAGTACTAGCTGACCCGGTGTGCTTTGCTACACCTTTCAAAATCAAATTATATCTTCAAAAGTTATTGAAAAATTTATAGGTTTTATCGGCTTTATTTTAAATCAAATTATAACATAATTCATAAGCAACCGCTATAAAATGAGAGCTGCAGCTGGAGTTTTGAATTGCACCACAAAGATAACTTAGACTAATATCCTGAATCTTGCTCTATTAATTTGTGTTAAAGATCTGATAATTTTAATTTGTCTGGAGGGTTTCAAATTAATCGTACGCAAACAATTTAACTTATAAAATATGGTTGTTTTTGCTTGATATGTTCTGGGTTAATGCTAAAAAACTGATAAGAGATCCCCCTCCCCTGTCCTTTTCTTCACCTCTTGCTGAATGGAGGTCGTGATCTTTAATAATCAAATATAGTTCCATTGGTTGATAAGTTTTTAAGCTTTACAACAAAATGTATATGAAACCTCCTCCTTTCTTCCCCTCTCTACACTGTAAAGCGTAAGGGTCTATAACAATCGTAGAAACATGTCTCGTAACCAAGTTCTTTTCCATGTCATATTTTTGATGCCAAATTTGGTTTCATTTGCTCGATTAATTCTCGAGCTATGCAAAAAAAAATGTATGGAAGCCCCCCTTTCCCCCTTTATATCTTTCCGCTAAAAAAGATGGGGCCGCAATTTATAATAGAAACATTTCTCGTATCCAACTACCCTCACATGCCAAATATGGTTCAATTTGATCGATCAACTCTCCAGTTATACTGAAAATTGTTAGGGAGACCTCTACTCTCCCTTTTCATCCACCTCTTTGAAGGAGTGAGAGATACCAAATATTCATAGAAGCATCTTGTACCCAAATATCGTTCCATGCCAAATTTGGTTTCATTTGCTGTTGTAGTTCTTGAGATATGCAGTAATAACTGTATGAAAATTCCCTCCCTCTTTCCTTTCTCCCTGCTGGAAAAAAGAAAGGCGTCTCAAACAATCATTAGAATATGTCACGTTCCCAAATACCCGCTCATGCCAAATTTGGTTCCATTAGCTTAATAAGTTATTGAGTTATTAAAAAATTATTCAAGAGGCCCCCTCCCTCCTTTATATCTCCCCACTGGAAAGAGGGAGGGGTCTTAGATAATCATAGAAATATTTTTTTGTATCCAAATACCCTCCCATGCCAAATTTAATTCCATTTGCTTTATTAGTTTTTGAGTTATGTATAAAAATATGAAAGATGCCCCCTCCCCCTTTCTACTGGAAAGAGGGAGGGGTCTCAAATAATCAATGAAATATTTTTCGTATCAAAATATCTTCCCATGCCAAATTTGGTTCCAATATCTTGAATAGTTTTCGAGTTATATAAAAAATTGTAAGGTAGCCCCCTCCCCCCCTTCCTAACATCCCACTGAGAAGAAGGAGGGGTACCTAATATTCATAGAAATATTCTCCGTCCCCAAATACCACCCCATGCCAAATTAGATACCATGAGCTTGATTGGTTCTCGAGTTATGCAAAAAATAGTCTTTTGTTTGGCAGGCCCCTCCCCAGCAAACATTTATGAAGGTATATCGCAGGAACAACAAAATTATTCAAACAATTATACCAGATGAAAAGATTGTATTAAACTTACCAAAATAGCATATAGCTACAAAAGTGGAGGCGATATATCTACAATGACAAGATTCGATTTCCCCACGAAAAGCAAAATAAACGATTCCAAGTGAGTTGAGTAAAACGAAAAAAAATTTCCCAGACCGAGAATTGAACTCCTGTCCTCCGAGTTCGTAGTCCAGTATCTTACCACGATGCCAACTCATCACTTGACATGATCCACGCTATAGCTCTATAGGTGAGATTTTTTTTACGAACCGGCCAAAGGAAGAGAGGACCGCCCATTTATCGTAAATTAGTTTACTCAAATCGTATTTGTCGAATCAGTTTATTCCTAACCTTTTGGAGACATATTTACGAATTGACTAAACTGCTCTCCGACTCAACTATTTTTGGGCAAACTTTGTCGTAAACGAATGATAGAAAATCCTGAAATACCAATTTGTTTACGATGGTTATCGAAAATGTCTTAATATCGGATTTGGATTATCATTTTCATTACGATTTCATGTTAGCTGGGTTCCTCCCTTATTGAGAGGGGGAGGGGTCTCAAACCATAATAGGAATCTTCCCCTGCCTCCAATACCCCCACCTACCAAGTTTCACGCAAATCGGTTCAGTAGTTTCCGAGTCTATAGGGAACAGACAGACAGACAGACAGACAGACAGACAGACAGACAGAAATTCATTTTTATATATGTATATAGATGTCATACTGACAAGTCAAAATTCTTATCGTTTGTTTTCATTTATTTTTTCCTCATTCTTCGCAATCAAACACTCTCATCCTACGTATTTTTCAGATTTGAATGAACCAACGAAAAAAATCTCATCACATGATTCCGATAAATTTAATCAACGACGATCCATAACATGCTACACTGACAAATTATAGAAATAGGCACTGAAGCATGTTGCAAGGCGTATCAAGAAAGGTGGTCAAAAGTTGTCAAAAAGTAGATAACGAGACACTCATTATTTGAGGACTTGAGTTTTGCGTTTTGATTATATGTACAACTTTGTAGAACAGACTTGAGATA
The DNA here is from genome assembly GCF_029784155.1 of Uranotaenia lowii. Classification (NCBI taxonomy): domain Eukaryota; kingdom Metazoa; phylum Arthropoda; class Insecta; order Diptera; family Culicidae; genus Uranotaenia; species Uranotaenia lowii. Next base: position 4,052,037 of record NC_073691.1, read on the forward strand.
AAGTTTTACTATCAAGAGTGCCGAGAGGACTTGAAATTTGAAAAAACGGGTCGAAAGGACAGCTCAATTATCTTATCAATTGAAAATCAAGCGGGTTGAGAGGACAGTTTGAGATAGAGTTAAACTTTGAAGCGTGTTGAGAGGACAGCTCAATTATGTTATCAATCGAAAATCAAGCAGGTTGAGAGGACATCTTGAGACAGGATTTAACTTTAAAGCGTGTTGAGAGGACAGCATAAATATCTTATCAATTGAAAATCAAGCGGGTTGAGAGGACATTTTGTGATAAGATTTAACTTTAAAGCGTGTTGAGAGGACAGCTTAGTTATCTTATCATTTAAAAATCAATTGGGTCGAGAGGACAGCTTGAGATAAGATTTAACTTTAGAGCGTGTTGAGAGGACAGCTTAATTATCTTAATAACTGAAAATCGAGCGAATTTAGATGACAGATTTCGATAAGATTAAACTTTGAAGCGTGTTGAGAGGGTAGCTTAATTATCTTCTCAATTGAAAATCAAGCGTTTTGAGAGGACAGTTTGAGATAAAATTTAACTATGAAGAGTGTCGAGAGGACAGCTTGAAATTTGAAAAAGCGGGTCAAAAGGACTGCATGATTATCTTATTAATTGAAAATCAAGCGGATTGAGAGGACAGCTTGAGATAAGATAAACCTTTAAAGTGTGTTGAGAGGACAGCTTAATTCTCTTATAAATTGAAAATCAAGTGGTTTGAGGAGGCAGCTTGAGATAAGATTAAACTTTAAAGCGTGTTGAGAGGACAGCTGAATTATCTTAACAATTGAAATTCAAGGGGGTTGAGAGGACAGCTTTAGATAAGATTTATCTATGAAGAATGTCGAGAGGACAGCTTGAAATTTGAAAAAGCGACTCGAAAGGGCTGCATGAAAATCAAGCATGTTGAGAGGACAGCTTGAGATGAGATTCAACTTTGAAACGTGTTAAGAGGACAGCTGGATTAACTTATTAATTGAAAATCAAGCGGTTTGAGAGGACAGCTTGACATAAGATCAAACTTTAAAGCATGTTGAGAGGACAACTTAACTATTTTTTCAATTGAAAATCAAGCGAGTTTAGAGGACAGCTTGAGATAAGATTAAGTGGACAGCTTGAAATTTTGGAAAGCACCTTGAATATCCTATCAATTGAAAATCGAGCGAGTTGAGAGGACAGCTTGAGATAATATTAAACTTAAAAACGTGTTGAGAGGACAGCTTAATTATCAAATAAAAATCAAACGGGTTAAGAAGACACCATGATAAATGATCCAACTATGAAGCTAGTCAAGAAGACGTCTGGTTAGAATTATCATTATTTCGATGATGGATTTGGGAAGGCATTCTAATCACATTGTTATAACGCTAATGATTTGATCTAATTTTATGTATTTCTACTTATATTTTAACGTTTGATTTGATTCAAGAAATATTAAAATATTTTCAAAATTATATCTATGATCATTTAATTAATATGATGATTTTAGTATATTGATATATTGTCTTAAGATCAATAATATGTACCCTAACCTTGCCAGATTGCTCGGTTTTACCCGAATATTCGACACAAAACTTAGGAAAAGTCCGGTAAGGCCCGGTTGCCCGGGTTTCGCTAAAAAAAGGCCGGGTTTTATCTGGTTTTGTTGGGGAACTCAATTAGGGAACTCAATTAGGCAATGGTAAAAAAAAGTCGTAGCAAGCCAGAAACATGCAACGTTTGCAATAAAAAAACATGATTTGAAAATCACATCACATGCAAAGGGAACAAAGAAAAAAACTCTTTCTAATACCACCATGTATAACTTTCTAGAACCCTTCTGTATTCCTTTAATTTTCATTCAAAACGTGCACTTTCTCAATTGCAATTTTAAGCATCTGCTTGTTTTCCATCAACAACACTGATATGGAATGCCACCCAGCGAACACTTCAATCGAAGTTGAATTACAATTCCTGGAGATTCGATTTGGAGTTTCAACGTTATAGCTACGTTTTTTTTTCTTTTTAACTAAAACTTTTTCTACTCTTCACTTTAGTTTGAACATAGATATGGGCATGAAATACCAGCGAGAACACATTCATGGGTTTAAATTTTCACAAGTGATGAATAACAGGTATTTTCCACTACAAGTATTTTTTGAAAACTCAGCACGAATCGCATTTCCAGTGCAAAAACACCAATTTACTTCCGCAATCAGATGAAAAACTATTCAAATACACAGGAGTTAACTTCAACAACGAATTAATACCATGAATAATCACGAGAATTATGAATTTCCATTTTTCCCAGAAAGTAAAAAGCGAAAAAAACACGATCGCACTCGGCCAAGGCTTGCTTTGCTCTACCTGCTGGCGCCGAAAGTTCATCTATTGAAACAAACGAGGAAGTAGGTGTACTTTTTAAATAATGTCCATTTTCGTCTGCATTGAAAATCTGGCTCGTGAATTTTTTTTTTGAAAAGCATCAGTAAACTTTTTCCACATTCAGGAAGTACCTAAATATGTCAAAAAATAGTTTTTTTTCGGTAAAGTTTTTCGACTTGATGAATGCAGAATCATGTCCATTCTGTAGATGACCTTGATGGTTTTTTTTAAAGAGGGAAGAGGCATTTAGAAGAGGCATTTTTACACTCATGATTGTTTTATGTTTGGAAGCGGTTTTTGTCTAGAACAAAATTTCAAGCCAGCCTTGCTGTTTTTTGTTTCTATACAACTAGAATTGTAGCTTAGGTTCTTCACATGTGGGAACTGTTTTCCAAAACATATTCCGTTTTGTGTTCAATTTTAAACCACCTGGTACAGAACTTATGAACGTACATGCTACTACGTTATTTAATCAGGAAACCCAAGAAAAAAGCTAATCTACAGCAGCTAAAGGTCATATTCTGTGAAAATTATTTTCAAAAGTTTACCTGAATCCTTGAGATTTCAGGTTTGTTTTTGTTGCAGCTGGCATGAATTTTAGTTTAATCTAACTGTCCGTAAGCAAAAGTTTCTGAAAGGTTTTCCATAAATTTTGGTTAAATAAAACTAAGTCCACCACGTTTTCTGGGAATGCAAATAAAAACATGTTCTGACAAACAGTCATCGCCTACTAGGTACAAGTTGGGTATTCCAGGCCATCAAAAGGTTCAACATGTTCAATTAGACATGGGTATGTGTAAACAATCGCAATGCTCTCACGATAAATTTGTTTTACACATTTACGAATGTCATTGTGGGATTTATTTTTTTTTATTGCAAATAACAAATGGTGATGGTAATGAAAGTGATTTCAAACAGATTTATTTTACAAGCTGAAAATTCCAAACTCGGGATACCTAATGAATGGCGTCGTTCAATCGCGCGCAGATGGATGGATTATATCAATGGGCACCACGACACCACAAACCTGCTCCCGGAATGCATCCTGGTCGATAGTCGATATGGTGTGGCTGCAATAATTAATTTTCGCCGGGAAAAAAGATCATTTTACGCTTCCCACAAATCGCGCTTCCAGGGCAAGTCGAGGCGCGAGCAAATCGAGTGAGCGTTTAATTATAATTTTAATCAATTTTTGCTACTCCCAAACACAAACACGAGACACAAGAGCAGCAACTGGATCTCCGGGAACCATATTTGTGGCAGAATAGATTTTACCGGAACTAATTGAATGCACCGCGAGAAGCAATGAATATAATTATGCGCCGTATTTAGCGGAAGTTACACTATTCATCTCTATTCTCGGAAACATTACCGCAGCACTGTGAGCACAAAAATTCACGAACGCGTGAATTCAACACCCCCGAGGCGGAAATTCCTCTGAAAGTTCACCGGTTGTTTTCAAAATCGTTCCCGGAGATTTTACTGGGAAATGCCCAGTTGTGCACTGTGCAGTGGTCTGAAAGAAATTTCACCCATTATTTTTTGTCTCTTCTAGGAATCACACGATGACTTCACACGTGTCATTTGATATTCACTTGATTTGATAAACACTGATACAGCTCCTTTTAACTTTCGTTGTATTTTTTCTCTCCTCTCCCTTTCAGGTTGGCCAAAATGACGGTCAACGAAACGTACGACAACGAAGCCCACTTTGATATAACCTATCTGCTGTTCGTGTGGATTGCCTTCCTGCCGACGGTCATTGTTCCGTGGATCTATGGCAGCTGGGTACTGTCAAGGTAGGTTGAATTCTTTATTTTTACATTTTTGACATTTTCGAAGTTTTTTTGAAATTTTTGCTATTTTGATAGTCGTGACATTTTCGACGTTATTATATTTTTGACATCTTTGGCATTTTGGAAATTTTTGAAATTTTGAACAATTTTGTCATTTTGAACGTTTTTGAAATTTTGAACATTTTTGACATTTTTGAAATTTTTGAAATTTTTGACATTTTTGACATTTTTGACATTTTTGACATTTTTGACATTTTTGACATTTTTGACATTTTTGACATTTTTGACATTTTTGACATTTTTGACATTTTTGACATTTTTGACATTTTTGACATTTTTGACATTTTTGACATTTTTGACATTTTTGACATTTTTGACATTTTTGACATTTTTGACATTTTTGACATTTTTAACATTTTTGACATTTTTTGACATTTTTGACATTTTTGACATTTTTGACATTTTTGACATTTTTGACATTTTTGACATTTTTGACATTTTTGACATTTTTGACATTTTTGACACTTTTGACACTTTTGACACTTTTGACACTTATGACATTTTTGACATTTTTGACATTTTTGACATTTTTGACATTTTTGACATTTTTGACATTTTTGACATTTTTGACATTTTTGACATTTTTGACATTTTTGACATTTTTGACATTTTTGACATTTTTGACATTTTTGACATTTTTGACATTTTTGACATTTTTGACATTTTTGACAATTTTGACAATTTTGACACTTTTGACATCTTTGACATTTTTGACATTTTTGTCATTTTTGACATTTTTGACATTTTTGACATTTTTAACATTTTTGACATTTTTGACATTTTTGACATTTTTGACAATTTTGACATTTTTGACATTTTTGACATTTTTGACATTTTTGACATTTTTGACATTTTTGACATTTTTGATATTTTTGACATTTTTGACATTTTTGACATTTTTGACATTTTTGACATTTTTGACATTTTTGACATTTCTGACATTTTTGACATTTTTGACATTTTTGACATTTTTGACATTTTTGACATTTTTGACATTTTTGACATTTTTGACATTTTTGACATTTTTGACATTTTTGACATTTTTGACATTTTTGACATTTTTGACATTTTTGACATTTTTGACATTTTTGACATTTTTGACATTTTTGACATTTTTGACATTTTTGACATTTTTGACATTTTTGACATTTTTGACATTTTTGACAATTTTGACATTTTTGACATTTTTGACATTTTTGACATTTTTGACATTTTTGACATTTTTGACATTTTTGACATTTTTGACATTTTTGACATTTTTGACATTTTTGACATTTTTGACATTTTTGACATTTTTGACATTTTTGACATTTTTGACATTTTTGACATTTTTGACATTTTTGACATTTTTGACGTGTTTGACATTTTTGACATTTTTGTCATTTTTGACATTTTTGACATTTTTGATATTTTTGACATTTTTGACATTTTTGACATTTTTGACATTTTTGACATTTTTGACATTTTTGACATTTTTGACATTTTTGACATTTTTGACATTTTTGACATTTTTGACATTTTTGACATTTTTGACATTTTTGACATTTTTGACATTTTTGACATTTTTGACATTTTTGACATTTTTGACATTTTTGACATTTTTGATATTTTTGACATTTTTGACATTTTTGATATTTTTGACATTTTTGACATTTTTGATATTTTTGACATTTTTGACATTTTTGACATTTTTGACATTTTTGACATTTTTGACATTTTTGACATTTTTGACATTTTTGACATTTTTGACATTTTTGACATTTTTGACATTTTTGACATTTTTGACATTTTTGACATTTTTGACATTTTTGACATTTTTGACATTTTTGACATTTTTGACATTTTTGACATTTTTGACATTTTTGACATTTTTGACATTTTTGACATTGTTGACATTTTTGACATTTTTGACATTTTTGACATTTTTGACATTTTTGACATTTTTGACATTTTTGACATTTTTGACATTGTTGACATTTTTGACATTTTTGAAATTTTTGACATTTTTGACATATTTGACTTTTTTTTACATTTTTGTAATTTTTCTAATTTTTGACATTTTTGACACTTTGACATTTTTGAAATGTTTGACAGTGTTTTTTCCACAGATTTAACGTTTATGTCGTTTTTGAAATTTTAGAAAATTATGGCTCTTACGCCATTTTTGAAAAATTTGACATATTTCACATTTTTGGCATTTTCAATATTTTTAACATATAAGACATTTTTGGTATTTTCGACAATCTCCACATTTCAAACACCGTTTGAAATTTTTGATATTTTGACATTTTTGACATTTTCGACTTTTTTGACATTTTTTGTTAATTTCGAAATTTTATACAATTTTGTAGTTTTTGACATTTTTGTTATTTTTGATTTTTTTGACATTTTTTATATTTTCGACTTTTTTTACAATAACATTTTTAATCAGTTTATATAGTTTTACATTTTTCACATTTTTTTGTTTTTTTAAATTTTCTTTAAATATTTTTAAATTTTTTACATTCTTCACATTTTTGACTTCTCTGACAATGTTGACGATTTCGATTTTTTTTTAATTTGAAAATTTTGATAATATTGACAATTTTGAAATTTTGAAAATTTTGACAATTTTGACGATTTTGTCAATGTGAATGAAAAATTCACCTGTTTTATGATTTTGTTTATATTGATCTTAGTTTGGTAATCTTTTATTAATTTTGCTTTTTCGCTGGTTTTTTTTTTTAATTTTGTCTCATTTTCTTCCATTGTTTTCTTTTTCATTTTTTTTTGTCTTTCTTTTCTGTCCTTCTTTCTGAAGTTCTTCAATCGCGATTTATTATTTTTGTTTTTTTATTGTATTTTTTCCGATTTAAGTGATATTACACATCTTTAGACTTATTTTTATGTTTATCAGAATGACATTGAAAGACAAATCGAAAATTGAGGAAAATTTCAAAGAATTTAAAGTTTTAATGTTTTGAAGTAGATTTGAGTTTTATAAAAGTTGTTTTTCTCTATGATATAGAGAATCTTGAGCTCGGGCACGTGTGCGAACGATAATCGACATCGATGTCATTTATTTTTAGAACCTGCATTGCAAAGTTGCGGTAGTTTTCTTGTTTGATGCGTTTATTTTTCCTTCTTTCCGGAAATGACCAAGACAGTGCTGTTTACTCTGCTTTTCAATCGAGTTTGTGATTAAGGAGAAGACAAGCAGACGATAGGGAGGGGGCTCCTCAAACCGTAACCTTGTTGTGTTAATTGACAGCCGATTGCTCGGAACGATAGTGCCTATTTACCCCGAGAATTTCTTGGGTTTTCCCCATACCGATTAATAGATTATCAACCAGTTGCATTCATTTCTTGGGAAATGTTCAGATTGGGTCGAGTAAATTTTCTATGAAATCGTTGATCGAATTTGTGATAATATGTTTCTGTTTTTTTCCTTATAATTTCAGACCGGCCAAAGAACGTTTAAGAGGCTACCTTCGACTGTCATCCCGAAGAAATACAGGCACCAAATCAGTTCAATCGCTGGACGGAGGAATCTCTCCGTCAGGGAACTCCGACATGAAAACTCCGCTCTCGACTACGAACAATTCAGCCCTCAGCAATCCAACTCCGACAGCTCCACCAGCGGCCTCCATTCTCAGTACGTCCACCAATTCCAGTGCAACGAAATCCTCTTCCAATACGGTTAAACCGGCTCATTCTGATAAGGAGGTTGGGAAGCCTGCCTCGGTAAGTTCGGTAGCTTCGACGAATACGTTCGTACATCGACCCAAACAGCTGCCAACGATCGATCATCGCTCGAAAAGTCCAGCCGGTGGAAGTACCAAGACCCAGCAGTCTATACTCGAAAGTAGTTTGGCTGAGAGCACGATTTCTTCGACGGCCACCAAACCACCAAGTACAGGGGGAACTGGACGACCTCGAAGACAGCTTCCTCCACCGATTAGAATCGAAAACAGCAACTTCAACAAGACTCCATCGGTACGGAGTCGAGCTTCGTCGGATACTAACAATACGTTGCGATCTTCGCTGCGGTCTACCACTAGTAGTAGGATTAGCGCTGCGAACGTCGTTGAACAACGAGTAGCTATACAGCCTTCGATTCCTAGAAGAACTTCTCTCGAACGAACAGTTCCAGACGACGATGAAGACGACTACTGCTCGTCGATAGCTGGGAACTGCTCGAACATCACTTCCAGCACGTATTGCAACATCAACGAAAGGGAAGTAGTGGCCCCGGACCTCTACGAGTCACTCCCAGCCGAACGAAACTCTCGTCAATCGCTGATTCACAAATCGGCCTCCCCGTACTACCAACCCACCGATCAGAACAACGATCTCGACTCCGACTCGGACATCTACCAACGAAGGCCTGCGACCCGTTACGGATCTCTCTCCCAACAAGACTCTACAACGGGCATCCTCAAGGCCACCCCTTCCATTATCTCCGTATCCGAAAGTGAGTACTCTTCCCGCAAGGGTTCACTCAGCACCCTTTCCCGGGACATGGAGATCATCGATCGACTCGAGCGGGAACGTAGCATGGACATCCAGGAGATGATCCAACGGGAGAAAACCTACGAATACTACTTATCGCGCCAAAACTCAAAACTGAAGTTCTCCACCAACTTCGACGATTATTTCGAGGAAGAACCCACCCAGACCGGAAGTTCTCTCCAAAAACAGCGATCGACGTCACCCCACGTAACCCGAAATCCACCCGCTAGGCGGAGTAGCAACCAGAGTTACTCTTCAAAGCGGGACAGCGGTTACGAGGACACCTCTTGCCCGGCTTCAGCTGCTCTTCAAGCCCAACAACAGCACACCCCAGTCGGGAGTATTGGACATGGTTCCGGTCCGTACAGTGCTAGTGTTGGTGGACCGAGAAGGTCGATCGATCTGGAACAGAAGCAACGGTTCAACAGAACCTATAGTGGAAGTTCGGCACGTAGTTCGACCAAGTCGAGGGATCGCGTTAGCTTCCACGACGATATCTAGGGGTCGTTGAAGGTGGTGGTCGTTGCCGCCGCCGTTGATGACCCCAAAGGTGATGTGCTGGTATGAGCTGTGGTCTTTTTTTGAACGTTTTAAACGTGACTACGGACAACTGCTCGAACAACTGGATGGTAGTTTCAGTGAGATAAGGAAAGGTAGATAGACGAAAATGATAGTAATAGTTTCACTTTTGTTAGCGAATTCTTACAATGATATGTGCCAAATTAGTTGAAATATTGCATTGAGATGAGGAACGGTGATCCAATTTTTAGGCGAAAGAATTTTGATATTTCCTCTGTTTTTTTGAGTTTTTAATTGAGACCCTCAAATCAGAGGGGTGCCAAAATCATCAAATTTGACAAATTTGTCGAAATTGTCAAAATTGTCAAAATTGTCAAAGTTGTCAAAATTGTCAAAATTGTCAAAATTGTCAAAATTGTCAAAATTGTCAAAATTGTCAAAATTGTTAAAATTGTCAAAATTGTCAAAATTGTCAAAATTGTCAAAATTGTCAAAATTGTCAAAATTGTCAAAATTGTCAAAATTGTCAAAATTGTCAAAATTGTCAAAATTGTCAAAACTGTCAAAATTGTCAAAATTGTCAAATTGTCAAAAATGTTATAATTTTCAAAATTGTCAAAATTGTCAAAATTGTCAATATTGTCATAATTGTTGAAATTTGAACAATTTCTGAAAGCTTTAAAATTGGTGGAATAGTTAAAGTTTTCTACTTTGGCATTTTTGGAGTTCATTCCTGAATACCTAAGTTGTGTGATCATCCAAGTAGGCCGAAGTTCTTCTCACAAAAAGCTTTGACCGTTCATAGCGCGATAATGGACGATGTCTTTTCTCCAACTTAAAGCAAAATATTCGTTTTAGAAAGAAATCTAGGGTTCAAAATGAATATAATACCGATAATCTACGACGTTATTAACCCGTCGTCTTCGAAAAAAAAAGCGGTTGGAAGGAGGTTCCACTTTCATGACTGGAAATCTTCGCAAATCACAAAATACCCCTTCCCGGATGCCCAGCTGCAACTTGAGGCTTAAGGCAAACTCGCCAAAGACAGGACGGAAATGAATTCCAAATGGAAAAACTTTCCGCGAAGCAACGCGCTGCGGTTTTTCGCGACGCCATCTAGGGCAACTATTGAGCCACGTGACGTGGAGGCCACGACACGAAGTGACTGCAAAACTGAACGAATTAAGCTTCTCTTTATTTATCATTTGGGAAATCTAGTAGCCTTACGGTGATTTTGACTTTTGAATTCTGGCTGGTGGTATTTAAAACTGGTGGCTTGCTTGGATTTGGCCGCGATTATTTTTCCCGGTGGAAATTGAAATGGATTAAAATTTGAAATTATGTTCAAATCAAGAGTCGGTTGACATTTTCAAAAGTCTAAAAATGTTTTTAAATCGACTTTTCGACTAGATATCAAATGACTGCTAGAAACCGGGATTAAATCGTAATTGAAAATTTTAATTTTTGGACACCAGTTTTCTTGAGACTTCTGTCAGTTTCCATAACCTACGTGGAAATTTAGAAATGACTTCTAAAACGGACCACTCTTCGCACAAAAATGTCCTCTTGTTGTTTACCCTACTAAAGTGGTTGATTAAATGGAGGGAGGGTTGACTTCGGTCAGGAGCTTATGCTAATATCCATTAGCAAGCGACAGTCCTCCTGGGTGAAGCCTCAGCAAACGATAATAATCTTCAAAATTTAGTTTCCCACAAGGATCTCATAGGGACGAACTTGCTTGGGCGTTTGATTGTGTCTGAATATGAGCCACTCAAAATAAATTTTTAAAACATTTAGTTTAGACATTTGGAAAAGAATGGAAATCGCTTTCAATTAATATAAATTTAGATCATCATAATTTTCAGACAGATATTCGTTGAAAAAGGCAAAGCTTCCAAAACCTCCCGAGTAGGATAGTATACTTGCTCCAAATTGGTTTGATTTTCGTCCCTGTAAACGGTAATGTAAACATGTTTGCAGAATGCTTCATCCGAGAGCTTCATTGATGGCCTAAACTGAGGTTTTGAAATTAGAACCTGGACCAGCGTCTTCTCACGAGCCATGGAAAGACTATCCAAATGACATCTGGTACACTAAATCAGAAACTTTCATTGATTGGCAACACGATTCGATCGTATGTCAGTTGTAACTTCCTTTTTTATAATCAGACGGAATGACGAATCAGATTCGAAACAGTTTTCGGACCGATTTCGGTCCGATCAATGTCCTTCTTCGGGTCGAACAGCAATTTTTTACTGACAGGGTAATAAAATGTCAAATTTCAATATCAACAATATTTTGGAAGATCTAACAATTAAAAATGTTTATGGCTGCTGGGGTTAGATAGAATTTTGACAGTTTAGAGAATTTTGACATTTTTGACAATTTTTGAAGTTTTTGACATTTTTAACAATTTGGACAATTATGTCAATTTTTAAATTTTTTTGACAATTTTGACAATTTTGACAATTTTGACAATTTTGACAATTTTGACAATTTTGACAATTTTGACAATTTTGACAATTTTGACAATTTTGACAATTTTGACAATTTTGACAATTTTGACAATTTTGACAATTTTGACAATTTTGACAATTTCGACAATTTTGACAATTTTGACAATTTTGACAATTTATACAGTTTTGACAATTTTGACAATTTTGACAATTTTGACAATTTTGCCAATTTTGACAATTTTGACAATTTTGACAATTTTGCCAATTTTGACAATTTTGACAATTTTGACAATTTTGACAATTTTGACAATTTTGACAATTTTGACAATTTTGACAATTTTGACAATTTTGACAATTTTGACAATTTTGACAATTTTGACAATTTTGACAATTTTGACAATTTTGACAATTTTGACAATTTTGACAATTTTGACAATTTTGACAATTTTAACAATTTTGACAATTTTGACAATTTTGACAATTTTGACAATTTTGACAATTTTGACAATTTTGACAATTTTGACAGTTTTGACAATTTTGACAATTTTGACAATTTTGACAATTGTGACAATTGTGACAATTTTGACAATTTTGACAATTTTGACAATTTTGACAATTTTGACAATTTTGACAATTTCGACAATTTTGACAATTTTGACAATTTTGACAAATCCATAAAACATGAATCAAGTTTGATGAGCTTTTAAAGAAAATTTAGGAATGGAGCAAGTTAAAATTATTTGAAAAAATCTTTTGAAAAAAAAATCGTACAAAATGGATCACCCTTCTGAGTAAAAAGGTGAGCGAATGTTTTCGAAAACTGATTTCACGGCAAAACGCTACTTTGAAAAGGAGAATGTTTTTTGCATAAAGCTTGTTTTCCCCCCGTAGAGGATTAAGGGAAAAGTTCATTTCAAAAACAAGCAGCACACATTTTCCCTCCCATCGGGGGAGATAATTCCAAGATACGGAAAACGAAAAACAGTTTTGGCAGCTTTGTCAAAGCTAAGTTAACGAGTGAAAGTAAGTAAAACAACTTGTCGTCGTATGAAGAAAGCGCACAAAAAGTTTGAATAAAGTAATAACGGTGGCACAATGTCAAAGTATGCAGAGGAAGAACGAGAGCGAGAAAAAACTTGGGAGAAATTACACGCCCACCTAAAACGGCTTAATGTAATAGCATGGAAAAACACGTGAAGTCGGTATTTTTGTTTTATTTTTGTTACTGTAACATTTGTTTCGAGCATCGAGTTTCGTATTTCTTTTTTGCTGAAGTGTGAAGAAAGTTTCTCATTTTCGCCTAATCAGACTTATGAATTCACATACGCGTTTTATCTGCGGTACTGAGAAGCATAAGTTAATCATAATTATTCATTTCCCTTTATCGATAATAGCTCGAATTAAGTTTTTCCTTTGATTAGATTTCGTTAGTTCAGCAATTCCGGATTTAATTTTCACAAAAAATAACAATAATGGGTCCAAACTATGAAAAAAAAGAAACGCCAAAGAAAGTTGAAGGACGTGCTCAAAATTAGTGAAAAAAGTACACGCCCAAACGAAATCGGAAACGGATGCAATTAGAATGTTAATTTAAATTCTGCTACTTATATAAATTGAGTGAATCACACCTTTTATTTCGAGACAGAGAGACAACACTTCAAAGGTGTTACAATAATGAACATAAACAGGCATGATAAATTTTAAACGCTTACGCGTTCAAACACAGGGAGCAGAAAAAAATGAAACGGAACGAAACCGCAAAGCGGTGTAATCGCAGCAAGCGGCCCGCGATTTGAATACCAAAAACCATATACCTAAACGAAAACAAAACCAAAGCACAGTACGAATGAATGTAGGTACAAACAAAAATTGTAAACAACCACCGCAAACGATTGGTGGTTTGTGGGTGACAATTTACGACTTAAACTAAGTAGTCGGCGATGCACGTGCAGGGGAAGGCTTTCAAAGAAAGTCAGAGAGTGTAGGTCATTAAAAGAAAACAAAAAACAGAAGAAATCTATTGCTGAAAATCGTGTTATGTATTGTAGTTATTTTTATATTGTCATCAATCAATGTGATAAGAGAAAGGGAAAATTAGATCGAATAGTTCAATCAAAAGTTGGAAACTGCTAGAGGAATCTGGACTCCGGTTTTGTCAATGAAACAAAGGTAAGCAAATGGACCATATACTGATAGATGTTCTTAAGGAACAATAGCTCGAATCCAACGTGAGATGGATTATGTATTGGGAAAAAGCAGAACAATAACAGAGGAAAAAAAAACTTTAAAATATCCTTTAGAGAATCTGATGATCTCCACATAAAACTTTGAACCAATCCATGCATTGGATCGAATTATTAAAATGTAATATAAAAAAGTAGCTCAAAAGCGTGTAGAATGTATAAAGTCTCATGAAACTATAGAAAAAATGATGCAGAAAAAAACCATGTAAAAACATAAGTACTTCCAAACTTCTTACGTATCTAACTGTTTAACAACTATAAAAAAAACACTTCTTCTCTCAAACTTTTAATTGTATTCACGAGCATTAAACTATTTTTCTTTCTTTATTTTTCAAGGAAACACTCATGAAGTCTTTAAAGAGAACAAGGTTTCAACGATGCGTCCAAAATCCACATGAAGTCAAACAAATTTTAGCGAAATTTAATGGAAAGAAACAAAGGAACAGACTTAATTATTTTCAATAGGTATTAAAAGTTATTCACCAATCCGCAGTTCCGCGGTTGTTTTTTGTTAAGAATAAATTTTGGAATTGACACACGATAAAAGCTGAGCAACTTTGGATAAAAATTATAAATGAACAACCTGTCCAGGTAGTGGCGTACTTATAATGAGACTTTCAGAGCAAAGGGTCCAGATTTTCAAAATGTTGATATTTTTTGCAGTTTCGGCTATTTTCTGGACTCTGCAAATTATTCAGCATCGTCGTGTACAGCCTCTGGGATCGCGCTTTGGCCGTCGTATTTTGTTTATCATCGCGATTTGGAGTCACTACCTTCTTGTAAGTCGATAGTCCGGCTCGTTTTAGGCTCGATGCACGGTTGTAGACGATACCCAGCTTATTTGCGGCATCTCGGAGAGAGAGGTTAGGGTTTCGCTTGAAACTACCGGCAACTCTCTTTGTCGTCTCAGCGGCTTCCGGTTTTCGATTTCCCCCCGATCCAGACTTCCTGGCTGTCGATAAACGTTTCCCAAACATTTTAATTAAATTTGTAACAGTTGATTTGGCAACTTTTAGCGATTTTGCCAGCTTTGCGTGCGAGTAGCTCGTATTTTCGCGATGCGCGAGCCAAATTTTGATACGCTGCTCTTCTTCCTTGGACGGCATTTCGACAACTGAAGAGTGAATTCCAAAATCAAAATAGGAGCAACATTCTACACACACACACCTTCACAATGAGGGGTGTTCAGGTTTTTTATATGCAAAATTGAAAGAAATATGTCAAGTTGATATTGACCAAATTTTGACCGTATCATCCTTTAGATACAAAAAGCACAAAAAGATCTAAACTATCAGATTTTTTTTCTTTATTTTTACCTTTGCTGCCGCTCTGCGAGATGGGATCCAAGCTTTGCAGCTTTCTTCTCGACCATTGCAACTTTGCATTCAAGCTTTTTTTTTAAAAAACTTTGAACATACAGCGCCAGTACATTTCCACCATGATTGTTTGTATATTGTTTACGGTAATGTACATTGCACTGGAGCACGAGTGTGCGTCAAAAATATTCAAACTAGATGTTGAACCTCAACCCGTTAACTCTTATTTGGCGCTAGTGTGATGTCGCCAAAATTTCAGACAAGCCGATAGGATCTGATATTACATAACACCTGTACGAGCATAGGCACATGTAATGAGCTGGTCGTTATCTATCGCTAGCGCAACAGACCACTCTCGTACCTACACACCGCGGGCGAATCTATACCATAAGTCCCGTATTTTTGTTGAATGTCCCGCCGTCCCGCTTTTTTCCTTAAAATGTCCCGCTTTTTTATGGAATACTTTTACAAAGTTCACTGACTCAACTCTGTAAAAAAAAATCAAACGTAACTCTCAATTTGAATTCATCGATTCAATACAGAAAATCTTTCAAATAGGTCTTTTTTCTCTACAAAGGCAGCATTTTTTCATAGTTTATAACTCTAAACTTTTTAGCATAACAGTAAGATTCTCATTCAATAAAGCGTTCTTTGAGCACGTTCAACTAATCAATGCAATTTAAACAGCTTTGGTATGGGGAAAAAATTGTTTTAGTTGCTTCAAATGATTATACAGGGTCCGGCAATTGAAGTGCTACATTGAAATAAACATATAAATTGATCAAAACAACAACTTTTTATTTAGAATTCATTCAATTTCTCTTGAAAACAAATTACTTTTTCAAAATTCACTAGCAAAGTTCGACATGTTCGCCCTTGAGTTTAACCACTCGCCGCAGACGGTCGAGGAACGCTTCGTATGAGGCCCGCAGGTGTTCTTGTGGTATTTTATCCCAGGCTGCCACGAGATGTCGCTTCAGGACCTCCACACCTTCACTCAGAAAAATACTATTATGTATGCCATAAGATTCTCTTATGAAGTGGCGCCATAAGAAAAATTAATGAAATTCATAAGATTGTCTTATGACGCGAATAAATTCTGAAGATGAACGCCTACTTCAATGAGAGGTTGTTGCTTTTCATAAGAGATTCTTATGGAAACAGTAAATAACTTTGTAATAAGAAAAATTCTCAATATTTCATGCTGAAAACATTCACAAATTTGTTTAAAATTAAATCCTCCATGGTCACCATCAGCAGTACATCAACAGACGGCTCCATCAAAGTTTTTTTTTGCCGCATCTTAATCTTCGACCTTTCGTTTTTTGCCGATCAGCTTGCTGAAAAGTAAACAAATAATGTATTTTAGTTTACTAATATATTCAACGTTCACACCAAAAACATCAAATCGAACTTACCATTCCGGAGATAACAATAACATTTAACATTGAAGGAAAACTATAATAACTATGAACTGGCGATTGCTTCGTACTGTAAGATGATGAAAAAAACTGATGCTATGAATGAATGTGTTCATCATTTTTTCACAATGCCGTTTCTTCTATTTTTCATAAGAACATCGTACGAAAATTGAAAGAATTTCATAAGACTCTTATGAAAATTTAGTTTGGACGCAAAAAAGTGGTTCATAAGATGTATCTTATGAAATTTATAATAAGATTTCCTCTGAGTGTTCATGTTTCTTAGAGCAGACTTCGGCCTTCAACATACTCCAAACAGCGAAGTCCATAGGGTTCAGGTCTGGCGAACTCGCCGGCCACTCGGAGCTCGAAATGAACCCTGGAAAATGTTGCGCAATCCAAAGTTGGGTTTTCTTCGCTTTGTGAGCCGGCGCCGAGTCCTGTTGGAAAACCCAATCCTTGTAAACAAAATGTCGACGTGCCCACGGTTCGACGACATTCTATAGAACTGTAGTTCCCGAAATGTATTTTGGTTGATCTTCACTCCTTGAGGGACAAAAACCAGCGGAGTCCGGCCATCACGGGTGATTCCGGCCCAAACCATCACCGATGCTGGTTTCTGTCGCCGGGTGGCCGTCAGCAAGTCGGAATGGCTTCGTGATCTGTCTGGCAACCAAACTCTGTCGTTCTGCTAATTCACGAACTGCTGTACGATGAAGAGTTTCTCGATATCCTTGAAACTTCCTTCTACGGCCCTCTTCAGCAGCGCCTTCGCTCTTTTTACCCGTTCTTGTTTCTATTTCACCGTAAGGTCTTGAACCTTTTGGATCTTGTTGGGCTTGGTCTGAAGTTTATCTTTCAGGATCCGACGGAGACTTCGATCCGATATGTTGAGATCCTCTGCCAATTTAGTTGCACTACGATGAGGATTTCTCTTAAGGTGCTTCTTGAAGATCTTCGCCATGTTTCAGTTTAAGAGCCACGTTTCTGTTCAAGAGCCATTTTTCCGGATAACACCTGATTACAAAAGTAACACTTACATCCAATGATAGCTAAGACTTAATGTAAACAAAGCGACCAGGGGTGGTTCAATACTGTTTCGTGCGCAACGAAAGAATTACTGTTGAAGTAATGTAGCACTTCAATTGCCGGTCCCTGTATAATCTCGCTGACTTTAAAAAAGAATTAACAAGAAAGTGAGAAGGTAATCGAAATTGCCTCATTTGGTTCTCCTTCTAATTATGTCTTCGTTCAGCGCTTGCTTCGATTCAGAAACGCGTCGACGCCATCTTACACACAAAACGCGCAGGCGCTAATGTGCGTTCTTTGAAGTTCACACTTTTGCACTCCATTCTTAAGGTGCATTTACCTACACCTCTTGTGAGCGTTAAAATGGAAATACTTATATTCTTCAAAATCTCGACTAAACTGCATTTCATGGTTGCGAAACTAGGTGGAATACATACGGAATGATTGAAAGATTATTTTTGAACTGATTTACGTGTTCAAAACCCTTTAACATTGGTTTTATTTCAATGCCCCCGATTTTCACGGCGGAATATTTTTTCCGCGTTTACTGCCATTCCGCTCGAAGTGAAAGCGCATTTTTTTTGCTCCAAAAAAAAAAAATTAAATTGCAAGCACATTTAAAGGAAATTAAAGGCTTAAAAATACTACGAGTTTGAAATGAAACGCATACGATTTGTTTTTTTATTTTTTTTAAACCCACTTGGCAGCTTTGCAACTTGATGTGCTCAATCAGCATTAGCCTGAAAAAAGGTTGTCAAGCGGACTCGATTTATATCGATTTTGCAAAAGATTTCGATCGAGTCCCGTACGATTTACTTATCAGAAAGTTGGACCGACTTGGTTTTAGAAACTTGGTCGCTCGAGTGGATTAAGTTGTATCTCACAAATCGCTGCGCTTTCACGAAAATAAAAAGATCACGATCATATTCGAAACCCCGTCAGGAGTACCCCAAGGAAGCCACCTCGGACCGCTACTTTTCATTACATTTGTAAATGATCTATGTGAAAAACTCCGACAGACTCTTTTATGCTGACGATCTGAAGCTTTTTAGGAGGATTCATAGTAGTATAGATTGTATGGCACTGCAAGCTGATATCGCTAGGCTTGAAAGCTGGTGCCGTTTGAACGGGCTTTTTGCAGGCTAATGCAAAAAAAATGCAAGGTAGTGAATTTTACTCGCTCACGAAACATCGTCAATTTTGACTACCGCCTATCTGAAAGTTATTTGGAAAACGTGAAGTCCATATTAGATCTCGGAGTGAAGATTGATAACAGGCTCACATTTGCTGAACATATTGCAATTACTTCCGCAAAAGGTTTTTCTGTATTAGGATTTCTGCGTCGAAATACCGAGAATTTTGATGACATCTATACGTTGAAAGCTGTTCACTGCGCATCAGTACGAAGCATTATGGAATACGCTGCTCAGATATGGGCTTTCTTCAGAGCACACAGTGTTACCACCTTGAACGAGTTCAACGTTTACGACGCCTTCCCTGGACTGAACCGCTTCGTCTTCCGTCTTACGAACAAAGATGCGCCCTTGTAAATCTGGCCACGCTTAAAAAACGTCGTACCGAACTTCAGCAAACTTTTATTTTTTACACCCTGACTCATCGTGTGGACTCTTCTTACATGCTCCAGCGTGTCAATTTATACGTATCCACGAGGACACTCCGACAACGCCAGTTTCTTTGAATACCTTACCACCGTACTGCGTATGGTCGAAACCACCCAATCGACAAATGCTGTTAACTTTTCAATGTAGTGTACCATCTGTTTGATTTTAATGTGTGTAAACGTAAATTTAAACTAGACATAAGTAGAATAACCTAGTTTTTAAGAAATTTGTCTGTATGGTAATTCCTTGTCCAAAGACCAAGTAAAACACAAAAACCCACTTGGCCATCATTAAATTGTATCTTTTGGGAGAGTTTCTCAACGAATAAATGTAAACGAGCCCTGCGAGTGGTCGGACTCCATTGAAATAAAAAAGCATAGACTCAGCTCTGTTTTAATATGTGCTTCAGAAAATGTATAGAAATAATAGGAAAATTCATGAATTTTTTCAAAAAATAATGTTTTTAAAAGGAACTGAAGGCAGCAAAATTGATGAACAAAAGTGAACCGATGCATTCAAATTTCATGAAAAATATTCTATTGTTTCATTTTTAAAAAAAAAGTTATTTTGAAAACATGTTGGCCGTTTGGTAGGGGTTATTCATAACATTTTTTCAATAAGTTTTTCAAAAGAAACAAATCGCTAAAGCTCGTTACTCCTTGACCGATAAATACTTTCTGTCAGTACTTAAAATTTATAATTTCTTCTATAATTCTATTCACAGAAGAGAACTTTGGGATTATTTTTTTTAAATCAATTGTTTCAAAGCTAAATATGTTTTAAAGAAGAACAAAAACTATTTTGATTTCTTTACACATATTTTTTTTTATTAAATTTTAATTTGAACATTGGTTCGACCAGTATCGATAAAAACATTGATTAAATGATCTGTCATTTACTGATCGAAACCATTTTTGGTCACCAATTTTGCCCGGATTTTGCTCGATTTTTTACAATAAAATTTCCCTACATGGTCCGGCCCGGATAGGTGATGAAAATATTTCGGCAACCTTAAGTATGCATCTATTTTGAAACAATGTGAAGAAATCTGCTTATGTCTTATTAGAGCACCTTAAAATCCAATCGGATAGACTCACTCGATTCTCGTGAACAAGTTGAGAATATCCGTATCGTTGCAGCACAACCGTCGGAGAGCTTTCGATATTTTCCGAAATAAGGTAGTCCCTCGTCCGTTGGTGTCGATACAAATTGAACTCGGAGGTCACTTTTACCGTTTCATTGGCATAATTGGGCTCGATCAACCATCCGGAATCGATTTGGGATTTATGCCCCGGAAAGGGTTTCTGGATGACTCCCACATAGCTTGTGTAGGAAACAATTCCCGGTGTAAATGAATCAATTGCTGAAAGTTTGATACCGTCCGTGGTTGTCAATTCAAAGAATTTTTTGTCAGGAGTTGGAATGATTTGAAACACAGTACAAGCGGCCAGTTGAGAAGTGACGACAGTTCTATCGAAATGACCAATATGATTCGTGTTGGCGGGATCTTTGAATTGTGGCGTTTTCAAATTGGTGATTTGAATGCATCGCCCGCTATTTTCCTGAACAATTTCCACCGCATTTGTACATTTTGCTACGTTTTGAATACTCTTTGGAAGTTTAGACAGTATAGCTTTTGTAGTGTCTGCTGGCGTTGGAAAACTGTCGTCCATGGCGATCGACATAATCGACATTAATGTGTAAGAAATTTTACGTGCCAGCAAAAATTCCGCTCCCTTGTATTTGTTGATACCGTGGCTCATTCCTAAAAGCTCGATGAAATTTCTCATTCGGTCGAAATTAACCAAACTATCATTTTCCTCCAGGAATCTGTAGTGGATGATGGTTTCTAAATGAAGGACCTGTTTTGGGTGAAGCATTTCAAAATGAATTTTCAACTCGGAAGGAATTCCGGTAGTCAGATTGTTGGCCCACGTTTGGAAAGAGTTGTATGACAATGAAGTGAAGAATCTTAACTTTTCGTTTAACTGTTTGGCTTTTTCGTCAGTGATTGGAGATCCATTTTTGACAGAGTCTAACATTCGGAGAACTTTGCTCTCCAGAAGCACAAAATCCGTATCGCCAATGTTCGGATCCAGGATTATTTCGTTGAGCAGTCGCAAAAATGCTTCAGCCCGATCATCCAGATCCGGATAGGCATCGATGAACAGGATCAGGGTAATGATGTTTGAGGTTTTTCGTTCGTCGTACTTCAGTTGGATCATGTCCATCAGATGACGGGACTTCATTGACAGCATGTGATGGATAGCTTTATCCAGATTTTTGCTGGTCAAGTAACTGATGCATAGTTCTTTTTTAGCAGCGTCAAGCTTCAGTTGGATTGATGATAGTTTGGACCTTAGCGTAGTCGCTTCATTGGTTAGTTGATCAAGAACTCCCTTCAAACTTTCAACCATTCCACTGTTTTCGCTATCTAGTTGACTTTGAAGCTTTGCCATTTCAGTCTGCAGGACGCCTAGTTGCTTCTTATAATCTTCAACCATCGCTTGTTGCTCCTTCTCAGCCACATATCCTTTGTTCATAAGTTTGTAACGTTGCGACAAAAGCTTCAGTCGCATGTTGACTTGCTTAAGTGCTTTTCGGCACTCGGAATCGTCGTGTCGTTCATCCACTTTGGTATAAATTGTTTGTTCAATGCTTTTGAGGGCCTGTTGAAGATTTTGCAGCTCACTAATACGTACATCACACTGTTTGTCAGCGACTACAACCGTTATCACGATTATGACGAAGAAACTAGCAAAGGCTGTCGGCTCCATGTGGATAAGAGCAGTGATCTTAACTGTTCTCTGGAACAAATGTTATTTCTTGTCATTTTTATTCAAACTGATAGGTTCAGTAACGGTATGTTGACTTACAGTGGTGGACAGAAAACAATCACCCGCGATTGAAATTAAAAAAAAAAACTGATGTTGAAAGTTATTTTGATTTGTTTTTGGAATTCCGACAAACGCTTCGAAAATAAACCAAAAACCTTTCTACCCATTTTACCATCTAAATTCCAAATGTTTATATATTTTTTTTAAATCCGTACTAAATAGTTACTGGATTTACTGTTAAACAAGAGAAGCGGACTTCATGTGTGCCGGACTTCATGCTGCTGGGGGCACCCGGACTGGTATTGTAAGCGAAGTAATATTGACACAGCCAAGTTTTCTACAAACAGATCCAGAAGGTTTGTGTTTTTTTTTCACAATAATACGCTCGAGGTTCTGATCGCCTTACAAAATATCATATCTATATATCCACTGGTTTCTTAATCTTTACCATTTGTCAACAGTGTTATCATGCAATGTTTTTCATCTCCAATGGCTTCTGACTAATTCTAGAGATGTGATGAAGGACATGCAGAAAAAAATCAAATTTTATAAAAATAAAGTAAAATATTAGTTGTATTCAGCGACACTGAGGATATATCAAATAAACTAAATTTCTATGGCAACGTTTGTTATTTTATCAACACTTGGCAAAATAAATCATTCATTGATCTATTTATTCTTTTGAGTGACAGACGTGTCTGAGTGAATCTCTGAATTGAGATTCAAAATAATCGTAAAACCATGACAATGGCGGCGTGGTTGGTAGAATAAGGACAGAGTGCGCAGATTTTCAAGGCTGCTGTTACGAAAAATTTGTTTCTTATTCGGCCTTCGGTTAAAAAAAAACGGATTGGCACAAGGAGCGCCGATTTTTCAAGCTGTTGCTACGAACAAAACTGTTTCTGATTCGGCCCCTGGAAAAAGGCTGCTGCTGCTGATTGTTTGTTGTGAATTGGTCTTTCGGTGGAAAAAGACGGATTGGCTTAAGAAGCGCAGATTGTTAAGGCTACTGCTGCTGATTGTTTGTTTGATTTGGCCTTCCGTTGGGAAAGACGGAATTGACGAAGCGCAGATTTTAATGTATGATTTTACGATTCTTACGACACATCTGTCGCTCAAAAGAATAGAGCAATGACTTTTTTTTTGCTTAATGTTGCTAGATGTACCGTAAACTGGGGGAACTTTGATCACTTTTTTAATTCATTTTTGAATATTTTGGTAGAGGTTCCTTTTTTGTAATATCTTAAATTTTTAAAACCCTTACTGAGGTGAGAAGTATCAAACATGATCATTGATTGTAGTAAATTCAAAAGACATTGTTGGTAATAATTGAATGTTTGTTACAAAACCAGATTTCGAGTTTCGGGGTGACTTTGATCACTGTGGTTCTTGAGTACCGCAACATCTTCAAAATTTTTGTTATGGTGCCAATAAGCACACAAAGCATAAACATTAATAACAGTAATTTCTGTTAGGACTATACTGAGTTTTTCAACGTTTTTTTTTTCAAAAACATTTAAAACAACAAAAGATGGACCATGTTGCTGCATACATCTAGGGGTAAAAATTATAAACATTTCTCAATTTTTTTTTGGTCTAAAAAACAAATAAAATTTTACTTTCATGCAATTCCCTAGGTTCTCGCACTGTTCCCATGTATTTTTTTTCTTCAAATTAAACCATTTGATAGGGTTTTAGCCATTTTTACAATACGGGGTTTCTCATGGAAATACACCGTTTTTTTTCAATATAAAAATATTATCACTAAATGACCTTAAAAATAACACTTAAACTAAACCTAAACAAAGAAAAAAGTTGAACTTTCACATTAAACAACCCATTTGCTCCTAAATGCTTGAATTTGATCAGAAGAGATGTTTGTTTGTGAGCATTCGAAATACCAGATATTTTATGATTTTATCAAAAATCCTCTAATAAAAACCAAACTCAACTTATTCGTAACTAAATTTATAGGCTTTCAAACGTAGTAAACAGTTTTCAGATATTTTAACTTTTTGCTTAGTTAATGATGATTATCTGCAAAAATTTCATGTTGATCAAAGTTACCCCGGTGATCAAAGTACACCCAGTTTACGGTACGTCTCGGTGGTCGAGTGGTTAGCGTGGTAAGACGGTAACCGCTGGTTCACTGATGGCATGGGTTCGATTCCCATCTCGATACTGGGTGTTAAATGTTAATCTTAAGTTGTCCACGTCATAAAAAAAATCACCCTGCTCTATTGGAATCGCTTGAAGTAACTAGGCTGAACGCTACTGTAGGGAAACTAGCAATATTCTACCTCAACTTCAAGAACGCTAACTTCGACGACACCTCAAGCCTCCTGGCCACTGGGTATCTTAATCTATCGAATCCCAACGCTGCCGCTGAAACCTTCTCACATATTCTGAATTACGTCATCGATCGTTCCAAAACACTCTAGCGGTAGAAATATGCCAATTCTCTGGGTCACGACTGATCTGCGACGACTGTAGATGGCAAAAAGGTGTGACTTTAGAAAATGCAAGAAGCATCATACACTAAGGATGTATTTTGTGAACTTAACTCCGCTTATATAAAAGCCAGTGAACGTTGTTACCATAACTACCTACGTCGCGTACAACGTAACCTCAAGTCTTGCCCAAAATAATTTTGAAACAGCAAACTTTTTGAATTGGTGGTCTTCAATCTTTTTTTCACGTCCTGCAAAAATAACGTCTCCAATGATCAGCACGGATTCATGCCCAAAAGCCTACGCAAAGTAACTTGCCAACGTTCACATTTTTGTGCATGAAAGTTTTGCAGTCAAACTGATACTATCTATACCGATCTGTCTGCTGCAAATTTCCATCGGTAAACGCGAACACTTAGGGTTCTGTGGTACACTATTTGGCTGGTTTCGCAGATACCTAACTGGTCGTAAATTGATTGTTCGAACGGGTGACACCTTTTCTGGGCAGTTCCCCGCCTCCTCCGGTGTGCCCCAAGGTAGTCATCTAGGACCGATTATTTTCCTAATTTTTTTCAACAACGTTCAACAACTTCTCAACGGCCGCAAACTTAGCTATGCTTATGATCTATAACTGTTTCAAACAATTTCTGCAATGTCAGTGCAACCTCTTCGTTGATTGGTGCGACAATACCTTTCTGCCATTAAACCGCATCAAATGTGCAGTCATCAGCTCTTCTCGTAAGCGGCAGCCTTCAATTGCAGAATACTTCCTCGGAGACGAGCCCATCGCACGTGTGAATGACGTTAAAGATCTTGGCGTAATCCTAGATCAGCGCCTGGAATTCAAGGCTTGCACCAACTTCGTGATTGACAAAGCATCCAGAGGTCTCGGTTGCATTTTTAGAGTGGCGATGGACTTCAAGGACGTGTATTGCCTGAAAAGCCTATACCGCAGCATTGTTCGTTCCATCCTTGAATACGCATAAACTGTCCTACTACCAGAACGATGATCAGCTCGAGGCTATCCAGCGGTGATTCTTGCGATACGCCCTTAGACACCAGAACTGGTAAGACCCTATTCGCTTACCAAGCTACGAAAATCGAGGCATATTGATGCCCATCAAGCCTGCAGACATGCAACACGTGCCTCATTCGTCCCAGATCTCCTGACATCGTGAATCGACTGTTCCAGCTATTCCGCTTAGTGTACGACCAAGTGGTCTTAGAAATCAAGATCTTCAATTG
Source organism: Uranotaenia lowii (assembly GCF_029784155.1). Classification (NCBI taxonomy): domain Eukaryota; kingdom Metazoa; phylum Arthropoda; class Insecta; order Diptera; family Culicidae; genus Uranotaenia; species Uranotaenia lowii. The sequence goes on from NC_073691.1 coordinate 4,077,899, forward strand.
CATATTCCCATTCGAATGAACAATTATCTACGGAGCCAATAGCGCCCTCATCGGTGCAATGAAAACGTTCAACCGTTTTTATGAGCATTTGACTTCGACGTTTCCAGGGATGTTCTTCGAAGATAATAGAATAGGGCCTTGAGAATCTATAGTTAGAGTGAAATGTTTTGTTTTTAATTTTAAGTCATCATTTGGATCAATATGTGATCCGTTGATCAGAAATAAAGATGATGCCAAAATAACAAACGCTGCCATAGGCGATTAGCGCTCTCGCAAACTCTCACAAAACTTTTCGCATGCGTTAAGCGGAACGAAGAGTTTGTCGTGTATCTTGAACGTGTGCAAGCACTTTCAAGCATAAACGAATGCTGAATTTCCCTTTTCTCTATCTCCTATATACACAAATAATTTCGTCTACGATGCGTAGTAGGCCGCACTTTCTAATGCAAAAAACGTTACATCAAGGTTTTCCCTTCCTCAAGCCATTAAACGACAAACTACAACAAAAAGGCTTGCCTACCGCCTTGCTGCAAGACACCAAAATCGCAATTTGATTGCATGTAGTTTAGAATTTCTAAACTTTTCATTCAACCACTTTGAACTTTTGATTTGCCTAAAGATACTCATTAAACACTTTCTTTTCCCTCAAACCATACAATCACAAACGGCACGTTTCTAGTCAAGTTCGATTTTTCCTCCGCAAACCTTCCCAACTCAATGGCTTGGCCATTTTCGGAGCCATTCCACACAATTCTGTCATAGCTTCTTAAACGCCCAGCTTTGCGAAAATTAGATCCGCAGCGTACGGGGAGAGAATCTGATCGCGAAAATTCTTCAAAAAAAATTGAAATTTTTTCAATCATATCAGCCCTTTTGGGCACGACAAAAACTTTTTTCGACTTCTTGCTATTTCCAGCAAAATTCACTTTTCAATTAATCAGAAAAATTATAAAGAAAAGAATAACCCCCGTAAAACGCAGAGCCATAAGGGAACAGAAACGCGTCCGCACTCGAGCAAGGCCTACTTGGAACTGGTAAATTTCTCAGATTTTTTAACTTCTAAATTCAAATCTGCACTGGATTTTGAGTCTATAAACGTTAAATTTTCGCAATAAATTTATAACAACCGGAAAGGCGATTGCATATCGGTTCTAGAGATGTAGGTAATTACATAAGCGTTGAAAATTCGTTCAAAATTTTGTGTTTTGTATTTTGAGAATCTAAATATGCGAAAATGTGTCAATTAACGTCAACTTACCATTCCACATTTCAAAAATGTTCTACTGTAAAACAATTTTGAAGTTTCATTAATTGAAAAGTACGGTTTTTACACCACTTTTTGAAAAAAGTATTTGTGATCATTGATCATAGTGATCTCGAGCTAAATTTCCACACGTACGTATCGCGCCAACTGTGGCATTGTCGTGAACTGTTGATAAAATATTCCAGACTTTCTTCCACACGCCCCTTTTAGGCTTCATTAAGCCGAAGTCTGAAAATTATGAATGATATAGATTTTATTTTAGTTGTAATCAAAATTGAATAGAGGAAGTCTCTTCTCAAAGGGGGCTCCAATACTAATTCAACGTAAAGAAAAACAAGGCTCAACCAATTTTCTCCTTTTTTTCTTGAAAATTTTAATACATAACCTTCTTTTATCTTGATGGTTGCTTAGCTTTTGTCATTGTATAAAAGAAATTTTTATCGCCTTTTTGGCAAAGTAATTTTTTTTGGAAAAATTGAAAATTCTCTTCAATCATACAACTGTTGGTAACATTTTTTTTTATTTCGCAAAGACTTTAAAATAAGATCAATAATCTCCTTCTTTTTAACGTTTTCCCATGGAGGGGACCCCTAAATAAATAAGCTAGCCTGTTTTGATGTTAGGAAAAAAAATCTCAAGATGACTTTTGCTGTGAGCTGTTTAAGAAGTATCACCCCTGCTAGGGTGAAACTAGGTTTATATGAGTCCAAGAGCACCAAGGGTTAAACTTTGAACAGTCCTTGTTGAAACAAAAAAAGTTATTTTTAAAATTCACAGTTACAAATAGATGCTATCATCAAAGACATTTATTTTGACAAGGACTTTTTAAAATTTTATTCTACAGTGCCGGGCTACACAACGACGTAATTAAATAGGCACACACATACGAAAAAAAAATGAAGAAAAAATGTTATTTTCTATTAAAGCTTGCAAGTAGTTTCCCATCAGATGGCTCTAAAGTGCATATACTGAATGTCAGTCATCTTGTCACAATTTCCTCTGCAGCAACAGTAGTCATTGTAAATCCTCGAAGTAGGCGTGTAGTATTTTGTAAATAGGTAGATCAAAGTGAGAAACAAAAAACAATACAACACGTGGGGCGTTTATCTCACGTTTCTTCAGCAAAAGTAGGCCAGGTTTCTACGCGAAATTTGCTAACGCATTTCCCAACGTTTCTAACCTGTGTATCGACATGTAATTTGTAGATGTCTCCTAGTAGGAAAGTAGTAAAAGTGTTTTAGTTTTCTTTACCGAAATAATGGGAGTTCCACCAAAGGATAAATGTGATTAATAATTGATAAACAGATGAAAACAAATGAACCCATAAACAAACTTTGTAAAGGATACGAAAACGAAACAAATGTAGTTGCGAAACGAGCAGCATCGTAGATGATCTCTTTTGTACTGTTGAAAAATCGAAAAAAAAAAGACGAATATATATAGAGTTTTATTAGCTAAACTGGGCAGCTGATGTCGGCAACAGTGAATTCGAAATAATAAATGACTTATTTTAAAAGTACAACTCAATCGCCGTGGTCCACTAACTGTGACGTTCTTCGAATGCCATTCCTGGTCCAGTTCGAGTACCAACTACATTAAAATAGTGGAGTGACTTATTACACCGAAAATATTCCGAACACGATCCATCGATTGTCAGGTAATCACAGGTAGGTACGTAGGACACAACATCAAATCGAAATCGTGCTGACGACGACGACCGATTGACCGTTATACAACAGCAGAGATTGGTTGACCGAAATGCAATCAATCGACCTGGTCTGCTGAAGCTCTGAATCCATGACCGTGCCAGGTAGCGAATGATGTATGATGATGATGATGCGGCGATACGACGATACGGGTGATATTCATGGCCAGGACCAAACCAACTACGAACTACAAATGGCAACGGTGGCCACGCGCCCGGCATTCATTGAAGTCAGATTATATAACGATAGCGATTACATCGTTACCACCACCCGATTGAATGAAATGAATCGCTCTCCTGGATGGAAAACCAATGACCAACAACAGCAAAACCACCACCATCACCACTTCTATCAGGTAAGATTTCCACTCGTTGTTTGATCCTTTATCGGTTTTCCACAGGGTGTTACGAAATTGTAAATTAAAATTGATTTAACACGTTGCATACTTTTAATTCCATTTCATATAATTTTTAATTAAGGATCATTAAAGAGTCTTGGTTTCTTCGATTCAGGATAATTTAAGAATGAATTTTTCCATTTCTGAATTAAACAATTCGTATTGAGTACCAAAGTTAAGTAAAAGGGTGCGAAACAACAATACCGTTACTAAAATAACCGTTATTTCTAAGAGTATTTCGAAAAAAAAGCCATAAGCGAGCTTAGTTGTGCTTGCTCGGTATTTTCCCATGTTTGTTTTCTCCAGGATAGCTAGATTCATAGGTATACTACTCCATTGCTTGCATATGTATTAGTAGGCCTGCCAGAAAATAGTTATAGAAATTTCACAGAAATGTTTTTTTTTTGTTTCGATTATAGTCGTTTTACCATCTTTATGGCATTCGCGACTTTATCAACGTTGCAGTTGGCGGATCGTTATTGAGAAACTATCCGGTACAACTGTGTTCGATGTTTACTCTTGGGCTCGAACTCGCGGACATCGGCTCAGGAAACAACAGACTTGCCAACTGAGCTATATCACAAGCCCACAGAAATGTATGAAAATAATTTAAAATATGAGTTTTCTTGCAAAACTACTGATTTTAAAATTCTGCAAAAAATATAAAAATGTTCACCAAAGTATCTACAACGCATTAAGCGCTTATGCGAATGGAAAACATATTGTTTACGTGAATTTTCTATTGAGTTAAAAAAATAGCAATTCCTTACAGCTGATTTTTTTTAAACTTTGTTGGATCTAAGATAAAGTAGCATTCATTTTAATTTGTAACAAGTCATTTTTAAGCATATTTTTACTACTACATTTGAAAAAAATGTTTCCGAAATTCTAATATTTTGCTGAAATACTGCTAAATTGCCAAAGAAAAACTGTCTCGTAGTCAGAATATTGAACGCTTTTGAGCATAAATTTTACTAATTGCTACACAAGTTATTTTAAAGTATGCGACTGATTACTTATTTGGGCAATAGGACCGCTCAATTTTCCATAAATTGTAATTTTGTTTCAAATCCCATTCATATCATCCGAAATTTCATAACTATTTTTGACCCTGGGTTTACACAGCTCATTCGATTGAGGTTCAGCGCAATGATATATCTAATTATCTACCTATCTTGTGTTTTCTCCACCAACTTATGTAATCGTTGTCAGAGACCGATTGCTTTGATCGCTTGAATACTTACTTACTTAATGATCCCGCGCTGATCCTCCGGTGCATAGGGCCGTGATAAAAAAAACCTCCACTGTTGACGATCAGGAGCCAGCGTCTTCACCTGGTCCCAGTCAAGATTCTCGTCGACAGTTCGGATTTCAGCGGCTAGGCTTCGCCGCCACGAGTTTCTGGGCCTGCCTCTTCTTCGATCACCTTCTGGATTCCAATCTAGCGCCTCTCTGCAAATCTCGTTTTCATCTTTTCGCAGCGTGTACCTGTGGTACAGTAGAGTTGGAATTATCAAAATGTGAATAAATATGGAAATACACGTCCGAGCCGATCAAAATAATATCGAATTAATTTCATAATTTAAAATCGATTTCAACAGAAAAGCAATCTTATCCATAATTTTAGCTTAACGCAGCATGCTACCATTAAAAATATCGTTCGTGTATCAAAATGAAATAGTGTTCTAGAAACCGAAGTGTAGCAACAATCAGATTTAGGTCCATATAAACGCACACATTGAAGCGAGTCTCGTATGCTGCTCCGATGAGGTGGATTGAATTCGTCAAACAAAAAATACGATCATTCTCATAACGAATTCCGGCGCGTAAAGTCGAGCGGTTGAGCGGTGCGTGAGCTGGTGGGGCTCGGTTCGGTTTCTGGTGCGTTCACCACAGTACCCAATCCATCTCCACTTACGTTCCCGAATCTCGATTTCTAGCGCCCTTTGATGACACCGGCGATGTAGTTCCTCATTCGAGATCCAGTTACCAGGCCACCAAGCGCGGATGATGTTCCGCAGGCAGCGGTTTACAAATACTTGCAGTTTTCGCGTCGTCACCGCATATGTGCACCAAGTTTCGCACCCGTACAGCAATACGGATTTGACGTTTGAGTTGAAGATTCGGATTTTTGTTCGTAGAGAGATCTGGCGTGACCGCCAGATGTTTCGGAGACTCGCAAACGAAAATCGGGCCTTTCTGATCCGGGTTTCGATGTCTTTCCTGGTACCACCATCAGGCGTTATCTGGCCACCAAGATACTGGAAGCACTCCACTTTCTCAACTTGTTGTCCAGCTACCATGAAACTGGAGGGATTTCCTGTGTTGATCTCCATCGACTTGGTGTTTCCGACATTGACTTTGAGACCTGCTGCCTTGGAACTTTCGGTGAGGTCGTCGAGTTTGCTCTGCATATCCGGTTGCGTTTGGGCGAGCAAAACAATATCGTCAGCCAAGTCAAGGTCGTTCAGATGCTCCATTGTTGGAGGATTCCACGGCAATCCTCGGTTCGGTGCACAGTCGATCGATCCAGTCAGAATCTCATCCATTACGATTAGAAAAAGTAGCGGTGATAAAATACATCCTTGTCTCACTCCAGCAGTTACCGGGATTGGTTCGGACAAGACACCGTCGTGCAAGACTTTGCACGAAAATGTCTCGTACTGTGCTTCGATGAGATGGACTAGTTTCTCTGGGACCCCTCGTCGTCTAAGAGCAGCCCAGATGTGTTCGTGGTTCAGCCGGTCAAATCCTTTTTCGAAATCAACGAATATTAGCAGAAGAGAGTCCTGGAATTCGTTGATTTGTTTCAGTATTATTCGTAGCGTTGTGATGTGGTCCACACATGATCGTCCGGATCGGAATCCAGCTCGTTGCCGTCGGAGTGTAGCGTCGTTTTTCTCCTGGATCCTGTTCAGGATCACTTTGCAGAGTACATTGAGGATTGTACAGATCAACGTTATGCCTCGCCAGTTACCGCACTCTGTCAGGTCTCCTTTCTTCGGGACCTTAACGAGGATACCCTGCATCCAGTCAGCCGGGAATGTTGCAGTATCCCAAATGTCAGCGAAAAGACGGTGCAACATTTGTGCTGACAAGGCAAGGTCGGCTTTGAGCATTTCAGCAGGAATGCAATCGATTCCAGGCGCTTTGTTGGATTTCATGTCTTTGATTGTCTCTTCTATTTCAGCCAGCGAGGGCGCTTCCGAGTTGACGCCATCCTACATATTGATTTATTAAAAATGTTATGTATTTTTTTTTTTAAACTCTTTCGCAATATTAACACAGAATTACCCAAATATTAGAAAAATAAATATATTCTATTATGTTATCCAAAGTAAAAACAATTTAGTTTGTTCAGTAAGATTTGCCAGTGATAAAATTAAGAAACCATCTACCCCTAGCAAATGAATCCATCCACAAACAGGTCGAACTAAGTGCTAAGTAAATCAAGCCAGCCGTTGGCGAATTTTGAAAAGTCAGTGAGTGCTGCGATTAAACGTAAACTGTAGGTAAGTTTGTAATTGAAAATATATAAATGAAATTTGTCTTTCGAAGTAAATGTCGATACTTCTTTACGTTTTTATTCTCATTCGGTATCAAACATTTTGTCATTTTTTATGCGTACATTTCTCAAAAACTTTATTAATATAACGTGATTTCACTATCCTGCCTGAGCATATGGTGTGGAAAAGATTTTCTTCAACTCACGACAAACATGCGCGCCTTTTTCCTGTTTCTTTCAACTTTTGTTCTCACTTCCCGAGCAGACATTGATGCCCAAATCGATAGCAAACTGAAACCAAAATAAGGTCTTGACAGTAAATTGATAGTATAATTTGGTGTTAATTTTTCAATGATAGCAAAACTGGGCATAATTGTGGTGTCAAAAAAATATTTGTTGGCAATCTGATACGAAAATAAGGTATCGATGGCAAAATGATAGCATTATTTGATGTTGGTATTTCTAAGAGCAAAATTTAACATCAATTAGATTTCAACTGTTTTTATCTGCTAACAAGCATAATTAAAAGTAAGGTGGTGTTAAATTCAATCTGATAGCAAAACGTGGCTTCATTAAGGTATCCATATTAACACATTGCGGAACAAACTAGACGACGTGAGTGCTGCACTGAGGAACATAACTTAAATGTGATGCACTTTATATATATAAAAAAAAACTTTACATAATTGTGTACAACACTTTCGATAACTCAAAGATACTAAGTTCGCAGAATTTAGAATGCCAAATATTGGTGTATTCGGGCTTAGATTTCTTCATGGGCCATCATGTTTTAAGAAATCAACCTGTGACCAAAATAAAACTAAATTTTAATTTTTATTATCAGCTCTACCAAAGTTTCGACTGTGGCCTCAGAATTTATTATAAAAGAAAATGCACCATATAATGGTTAAAAAAAAAGTTAATTTTATTATATTATGTTATTATATTTAAATAACAACTTAAAAAATATCAGAAATTGTGAGAATAAAAATCTTTTTTATCCATTTTTTTCTAAATACAGTAATAAGCTCATACAAACCCAGGAATATTTCGAGACTTAAAATCCTCTATAAATAAACAAAATAGAATAGCATATTTCGAGAGTTTTTTCTTCATTTTACAATCACCAATTATTGGTTGCTGGAAGCTTTAATCGCTGATGCCCGATTGTGTATTCACAACAACACAATCCAACTGGTCTCCTGTGTTTAGGAATGTGTGATCAAAAGTCGATCACGCTTCCTATACAGAGTCTTTTGTTAGGCAAAAGCGTACCACCACACTTTCATGCTTTCCAATACAAAAATGCCCTAGACTTACAATTTTCAACACCTATCCAAAACTTTATCCTACGAAGCTCATCTGATGCTTGCAGGCGGATAGTTTTCCGTTCCTTTACAAAATTGTTCTATCTAGCATTTCATCGCACGTGTCAACCTTGAACATGCTTAAATCAATTGCCAATTATAAAATCCATTAAAAACCTTCTAGGCTGGGTGATGAGAAACATTTTTAAATTTAATTTTTGTCATAGTTTTAGCATAATTTCACACTTATAGTTGACCCCAGGGAATCTTAAAGCACTCATATAATTTTTAAATATATACATGTTATAATAATTATTCGCTAAAAGTTTTTATTTTTGAGAAAAGGTTTCGATGTAAATAAAACCAAAAACAAAAAAATAATCAATATAAGAACTATTGACAGTTTCAAAATAAGCCGTCCCTCGATAGATAGTTATTCATTTTGAACTATTTCATATGGTTAAATCTATAACTAATTTCAAGTCGACAATAAAAATTATGTGTTGCTCAACAATTGTTAGTACCCTATGTTATTTTCAAAAACGACTATGTGATTTATCACAGTGTAGTGCAAAGCTCAATAAGAAGAAATGAAAACAAAAACATAGTAAATTTTTGTGTCAGCTGAACAAGTTTGCTTGTTTGTTTCGTGTGCCGTGTGGTTTCTACCGTTTCTCCACGACGAATCCGCTGGGTACGGAAGGGAAGAGTCGAATCGCCCGAAAAGGTGGAATGTAAACAATCCGACCGGAACCGGTGACCGTTAGTTCTTGAAATTGAGCAAGATTTTTTGGGATTCCAGTGCTGCAGCATTGCGATTGATTGTCAGGTAAGAATCGTAAGAATTAAATGAATGTGATAGATTAAAAGTGTTTATTATACAGGTCACCGTATTCTCCTATCCGGACAGCCCATCTTCATTCCATGAGCTCGAAGATGCAGCCCAGCGGTTTTCTTTCTGGATTTGATGTACCCGTTTCTCCTTCGCAAGGAAGATTAGTTGGTGAAAATTATACCACTGAAGCTGGTTGCCTGGCTCACAAGTGTCTGTTTTATTCGGCCAAGCACCCTTGGGGCCATGTTTTCACAAATATGTCAAGGTAACTTACCCAGTTTAGTTATTTATTCACAGGGATTGTTTTTTTTTTCCGGGATTTTAAGCCCAATGGGTTTATTCATCCCAACGGGGTTTGTTTTATTTTACTTCCAGGCATTTAAATAAACCAAAACGGCAGTTATCGAAAGATCATTTTTGATCCAGAAAATCACAATTTTCATGGCCAACACTGGAATGTTAGAACACCGAATGATGAGAGCCGTATCAACACCCGGACATTTCATTTAATGGCAATTGTAAGCAAAATGCCTCCAGCGCTTATCGATCAATAATCCCAATAGGTTTCAAATCCCGGAAAAAAATTAAAGCCCGCTATGTTAACAGCATGAAGGATACGTTCTTATCCGTCAATGAAGCAGTGAAAATGCGCCATAGCTAACGAGGGAAATATTTCCGAATCCGACTCAGCAGACACATAAACATGTTCCCAATAGTGCAACAACTGTTATTGCCGATGGAAAATTTGTGCCTAACAATTATCAGTTTGATAACCCAACCTATTATTTGGAACTGTGGTCAAAAGATGACGTACAACCTGAAACTGGTAAGACGCACCTTTTTATTATTATTGTCAATAGGACAAATTAACTTTTAGTAACATAGGATGAGTCTTAACTATTAAGTAAGTTAAGTTTTGAATATTAATATGCCGTCATCATTTTCTCTTGGTTGTTAAAACAAAATTAAATTAAAAAAATCATATAATCATTTTCTAATAGAAACAACAGTTTTTTAAAGAATACACCAGCGTTTTTCCATGCACGGTATACGCCATTGCTCCTATCATCAACATTGCATGAACTTTAAGTTGCATAAGCGAAGGCGCTATTATAACCTTGCAAAGTAACTTCATATTTAGTTTTATATTAGAAAGCGATATTCAAATCACTTAGTCATATAATGCCCATAATAACAAGATTTATAAAAGTTATGTTTTTATCTAAATCAAACTAAAAATTTCAATTTTTGATTAATTCTGGTTTAGAATTTGACATGCGTTTTATCAAATCATGTTCATAATTAGAGTTTAAAAGGTTTTCCAATATAGCAACCTTTTTTATTTGGATGACCAACAATAGAAAGAGTAACACCAGATTTTAACCGAATTTCGTAACACGGAATTGGAATTAAAACCCTTTTGATAAACTTAATTCAAATTCTACAGAAGACTGACGGATAACCTTCTAACTGAAACTAAATGTCGATGGAATATTCATGTTATTTGCTAGGTAATAAAAGCGCCTTTGCTTATGCAACTTATAGTTACGGCAATGTTCATGATAGGAGCAGTTACGCACGCCGTGCATGGTAAAACGCCTTTATGTATACTATCAATTTTATTCTTGTAGCAAATGATCCGATAATCTTTATTTAAATTGAAGATTTCTTTAAAAACCGTACACTAGAGAAATGATGCCGGCAAATGAAATTCTACTTCCAGAGTAAATTTTTACAGCAATTCAAAATCAAATTTGGCTATCACGTCATGAGAGCAGAATTTGCTATTCATTCGACTGACAACAAAAATGAAACTAAACTTTTCGTACGTTATTAGCAAAATGATGCCAAATTTTGCTTTTCATGAGAGAAAGTTTTGAGAGCATATTGATCGTAAATTTTGCTTTCAAAGAAAATTCGTTGATGCCCTATATTGGCATCATTGTGCTCTCCAAGCTCTCGGAAAACGAGGTGTAATTGAGGACTCAGTTTTAGCAAAATTTGGCATCACTTTGCTAACCAAGTATGAAAATATCTGCTCTCATTTTTGCTGTGTACCACCTTATGTCAAGCAAAATGAGAGCAAATTTTCCTTTCAAGGCGTGATAGCAAAATTTGCTATAATTTTGCCATAAAAGTCTGCTCGGGTTGATATTCATAAGAGGCCTGAACATATTTTTAATCATTTCCCATGTAGCACTAAAAGACCACTTCCTCACATTTTGAAAAAAAAAAATAAAAAAGGAATCAAAACTGTCCATTTCGCTATCCCACCCAACTGCTTTTTCTATTTTCAACATTTCTGCTCCATCAAAAATAAACTTTCCTCGTCAATCAAACTGTGCAAAAAAAAACTCCCGGAGGAACCGCACTGAGCACTATTAAAACAACAACAACGATATCGAGTGAAAAAAGGATTTCTGATTTAGCACTTGGTTTCTGTTATCAACAATGATTTCTTTGTTGTATCCTTTGAAACATTTATTAATTGATGATTTGTTTGTAAAATCAAAATAAACGCGACCGCACTCGACCAAGGCCTACTCGCCAATCTTAGACCAAACTTGTGTTTTTTTTTAAAGAAATCCAATGAAGGTTGTTACAGGAACCGCATGCTTCGGAAAATGAAGTTCTGGCTGTTTACCCTCAATTTGCTAACATTTTTCGAATAGTTCGGAAAAGGCATGTTCAGACATATACGTTATGAATCAAATGAGGAATCGAATGGAGGCTATTTGAGCTCAAAACATAGATTGATTCGGTTTCATTTTTCAAATTGTTAAGAAAAGGCATGTTTGGATTTGAAATTTTTGAAGAAAATACGATCAATCTTGTGTGACTTTTTTTTTCGAGGAATCGAATGATGGCCGTTTAAAGCACGGTACGCTTCAGGGAATTGAATTATGACTGTTTTACCTTAGACTCCCTTTTATTTTTCAATTAATTTAGAGAAATGATTGTTCGGACATAAAAAAATTGTATCAAATGAGGAGGTATTGAGCCATAACTCTATTTTTCGATGCTTGCAGTGCCTCAAACAGCTTTCTTTTGATTACTCCACACACCTTCAAAATTTTCAAGTCCGGATATGTTTTTTAACTTATTGAAAAATATAGGGGAACTGAGGGCCATTATCCATTTTTCAAAGCGTGTGATGGCTCAAACAGAATTTATTCGATTCATCAAAAAAAAAAAAAAAAAAATTCACAAGTTAGGTTGCATTTGCAATTTTAACACGTTCGTCGCCACGCTCATTTTGGTAGTTTTGCTAGCCGGGCCCAAAGAAATTTTCAGAGAGAGAAAGCAAAGAGGGAGAACTCCCATGTTTGAAACGTGTGGCGAAGCTGAGCGGTAAACTCAAGTAAGAGAGCGTCACCTGCTTTTTGATGTGACGGCCCCCCCCAGGAAATACACCCGTCTGCCGAATATGGGTGACGTGGCGACGAACGTGTTAAAGTCCGGACATGGTTTTTCTCTGAATTTACTGAAAAATATTGAGGGTAAAATCAGCGATAACTTCAATTTCCTAAGCTAACGGTAACTCAAACAGCCTTAATTCGTTTCTTTAGGGAAAATCACACAGGATTGGTTTATTTTTGCTCAAAATTTTCAAGTTCAAGTAAGCTTTTTGGTGGATTGTTGAACAAATAAAGGGGAATTATGGGTGAAAAAAGTTAATTATATCCGTATGTAAGTTTGTGCGGCATTCGAAACTATGTGAAATCAACACTGCGGACATTTTCACTTCAGGTAAGTATTTTTTTTTTATTAATTTTGTTCGTGTTGGAGAGGTGATATTGTATTTCATCACGGTTTATACACTTTTTTGCCCATTGTGCAATGGTAGGTATTCCATCATGCTTAGAAGCATTCAACGGAAGAGGCAAAGCTGAAATATCGTTCAACAAATGCATTCAATGTTGGATCCTTTTCGGAATTTTTGAACAATAAAAAAAAAACATTAAAAACATTCCGTAAAATTTCTCAAATAGAAGAGTACGCTTAATTCGCGATGAAAATATAGCAGATGTAGCAGATTCCTAGTTTAGACCCCTTAACCATTTGCCTGATTTCTAAGCTCATCTTCAGCATTTCTACGTAGTTTGCTTACAGAATTTTCACTGCCGTTCATGAACTGAACAGCACAATATATGGCACTGTTTGAAGTCAATTTTTAACGTATTTTTTTGGTGACAGTATTTGAAATTTTACACATTTTTGGAAAATTTTTTGTTCGTGCTTGTACGTCTGTTCTCTGTTCTGGAATGCCCCTTTCATCGTCAAATGGACTGTTTTTAGAAGTGAATGTGACCAAATAGTCCAGAGGGCAGTTTACTTTCCATTAGCCTAACTATTTTCGAATCAATTCCACCGATAAATGGCGTCAATAAATAATTGGTAAGTGACGACCCCCCGTCAATTGACGGCACCATTATTGGCTAACTGGAGATGGTTTTCCAATATCAATATTGTGCCAAAAGAGCATTAGAATAAAAGTTCAATCGCTTGTTGAATGATTAATGAGCTTCGGGCGTCGCAGTAAAATTGTTCGATGATGCTGGCCCGGGTGGAAATTTTAAACGGTTGGCCTGGTAACGATACATTTTAACTGACGCGTGTCTGCAGCACCTAAATGTGAAACAATCGATCAGCATTTTTCACAGAAGAATGCCTTTGGCCTGGAAAACTTTAAAAGAAATCGATAGATTCAGAAGCAATTAATCCTAAATATCTCGTTGAAAGCTTCGAATTGAAATTACTTTAACAAATTATTGGTGTGAAATATAATTTGATTGATATCACACTAATGAGCTTCTAGAAAATACACTGTAATTTCCCAAAATTGATATCATCACACACCTTGATCGGAAAATTTCCTCCGAGAATTCCCTGGGGCACGTCCGTCATGTAGTCGATTAATAACCCGTAAACATAATTACCAGAAGCGTGCCCCGTCTCATGTGTGTGAACTCCCAGTTACACAAAAGAGTGACAATCTAGTAGTCCCTGGTCATAATCCACATGTGTGGCGTGGCGATGTGAATTTTCTTCCATCGTCCAACATCGTCACGGGAAATCAAAACTAATCCAATACCTGCTCTGCCCTGCCGGATTTCTCGTTTTAGCCGACGAGGTAAGTAGGTTTACAACATCCCTACCACAAACACTGTTCAGTTCATATTCAGCTTGTTTCGTTTCCTCTCCAGGCCATCGGACGCGCGACTTAATTAACAATTCCCGTCACGTCGTCGTCAGTGTTAGCGTCAGCTTCGTCGTCTGCTACGTGGCCAACGAGACGTTTTGCCACACCGGGAGGATTGTTTATCCGCAGCAGCCAAGAGCACACTGGAAACGGCAGTAGTGGCACACGCATACATTCGGGCGCACATTTGAACGTGAGCTTGGCGGTGCGCTTTCCAGTAGGGCCAGGCCAACTATCCTCGATGATGGCCCTCGGAATCTTTGACGCTTTTGCTACTTCGCTGCTGCACAGTGTACCTACAAACAGTGCACTTACTTCCAATCCAACACATGGCGACCGTGACATCGAATTGTAACTATGATGACGAAGCTATCAATCAGTGTTATGATGAGTGTTACGAAAAGAAGGGTCTGGAAGTCGATTCGGTTCGTGGAACTGGAAATTCATGTTCCAGTAATTTTGAATCCATATTTCCATGATGTTGACGTACATGGAAACCTTCCTGGGCAGTTTTGAAGACTAATATTGTTGTACAGATTAAAAAGTATTTTTTTCAGATTTTAAGTGAATTCCCACAAATACCTAAAATAGAAAATTGAATCAGTGACAAAGTAAGTAAAATTCTATACTCAATAACGAAAATTTAACGTTAGAAATGTAGGAAACAAAAATTTCAAGTCGTTATTCATCAAAGGCGAGGAAATTGAAACCCCATCCTTTGAAGTTCATACGCTTCATACCTTCTCACGTGCCGGGTTGTCCTACTGCAGCTTTCGCTAAGATGAGAAGTGATTTAAGATGATGAAGTCTGACAGGTGTAATCGACAGTGCGTTCATTAAAAAAAGAATTCCGTTTACTTATTTCCTCTGGAACTCAAACAATTTTTTTTCTGAACATGTAAAACTTAAAAGATTTCAGGTGTAGTTAAATATTTTATAATGATGGAAAAACCAAAAATTGGAAAAATAACAAAAATAATCCACAAAATGAGGAATAAAAATAACACAAAAAAGACACAAAAATAAAACGAAACAATGATAAAAATACATAAAAATGACAACAACAAAAACAAAAATAACTGACAAAAAATATAACAAAAGAAATGAAAAAAAAAACAAAAAACTGACAAAAATGACATAATTGTCGAAATTGGCGAAAACATCAAAATTTACAAAATTCACCAAGTTGACAAAATTGAGAAAATTGACTAAATTGACAAAATTGACAAAATCGACAGAATTGACAAAATTGACAAAATTGACAAAATTGACAAAATTGACAAAATTGACAAAATTGACAAAATTGACAAAATTGACAAAATTGACAAAATTGAAAAAATTGACAAAATTGACAAAATTGACAAAACAATTTTTTTTTTTTAAATTAATTTATTAACTAAACCGGACCTTTACGTGTTCCGCCTTAATTGGTCAAGCGTTGAAATTGACAAAATTGACAAAATTGACAAAATTGAACAAATTGCCAAAATTGAAAAAATTGACAAAATTGACAAAATTGACAAAATTGACAAAATTGACAAAATTGACAAAATTGACAAAATTGACAAAATTGACAAAATTGACAAAATTGACAAAATTGACAAAATTGACAGAATTGACAAAATTGACAAAATTGACAAAATTGACAAAATTGACAAAATTGACAAAATTGACAAAATTGACAAAATTGACAAAATTGACAAAATTGACAAAATTGACAAAATTGACAAAATTGACAAAATTGACAAAATTGACAAAATTGACAAAATTGACAAAATTGACAAAATTGAAAAAAGTGACAAAATTGACAAAATTGACAAAATTATCAAAATTGACAAAATTGACAAAATTGACAAAATTGACAAAATTGACAAAATTGACAAAATTGACAAAATTGACAAAATTGACAAAATTGACAAAATTGACAAAATTGACAAAATTGACAAAATTGACAAAATTGACAAAATTGACAAAATTGACAAAATTGACAAAATTGACAAAATTGACAAAATTGACAAAATTGACAAAATTGACAAAATTGACAAAATTGACAAAATTGACAAAATTGACAAAATTGACAAAATTGACAAAATTGACAAAATTGACAAAATTGACAAAATTGACAAAATTGACAAAATTGACAAAATTGACAAAATTGACAAAATTGACAAAATTGACAAAATTGACAAAATTGACAAAATTGACAAAATTGACAAAATTGACAAAATTGACAAAATTGACAAAATTGACAAAATTGACAAAATTGACAAAATTGACAAAATTGACAAAATTGACAAAATTGACAAAATTGACAAAATTGACAAAATTGACAAAATTGACTACATTAACAAAATTGTCAAAATTGTCAAAATTGTCGAAATTGTCGAAATTGTCAAAAATTTCAAAATTGTCAAAATTGTCAAAATTTTGAAAATTTAGAAAATTGTCAAAATTGTCAAAATTGAAAAAATTGACAAAATTAACAAAATTGACAAAATTGACAAAATTGACAAAATTGACAAAATTGACAAAATTAACAAAAGTAACAAAATTGACGAAATTGAAAAAAAAATTAACAAAATTGACAAAATTGACAAAATTGACAAAATTGACAAAATTAACAAAATTGACAAAATTGACAAAATTGACAAAATTGACAAAATTGACAAAATTGACAAAATTGACAAAATTGACAAAATTGACAAAATTGACAAAATTGACAAAATTGACAAAATTGAATAAAATAACAAAATTGACAAAATTGACAAAATTGACAAAATTGACTAAATTGACAAAATTGACAAAATTGACAAAATTGACAAAATTGACAAAATTGACAAAATTGACAAAATTGACAAAATTGACAAAATTGACAAAATTGACAAAATTGACAAAATTGACAAAATTGACAAAATTGACAAAATTGACAAAATTGACAAAATTGACAAAATTGACAAAATTGACAAAATTGACAAAATTGACAAAATAGACAAAATTGACAAAATTGACAAAATTGACAAAATTGACAAAATTGACAAAATTGACAAAATTGACAAAATTGACAAAATTGACAAAATTGACAAAATTGACAAAATTGACAAAATTGACAAAATTGACAAAATTGACAAAATTGACAAAATTGACAAAATTGACAAAATTGACAAAATTGACAAAATTGACAAAATTGACAAAATTGACAAAATTGACAAAATTGACAAAATTGACAAAATTGACAAAATTGACAAAATTGACAAAATTGACAAAATTGACAAAATTGACAAAATTGACAAAATTGACAAAATTGACAAAATTGACAAAATTGACAAAATTGACAAAATTGACAAAATTGACAAAATTGACAAAATTGACAAAATTGACAAAATTGACAAAATTGACAAAATTGACAAAATTGACAAAATTGACAAAATTGACAAAATTGACAAAATTGACAAAATTGACGAAATTGACAAAATTGACAAAATTGACAAAATTGACAAAAATGACAAAATTGACAAAATTGACAAAATTGACAAAATTGACAAAATTGACAAAATTGACAAAATTGTCAAAATTTTTAAAATTGTCAAAATTGACAAAATTGTCAAAATTTTTAAAATTGTCAAAATTGCCAAAATTGTCAAAATTGTCAAAATTGTCAGAATCGTCAAAATTGTCAAAATTGTCAAAATTGTCAAAATTGTCAAAATTGTCAAAATTGTCAAAATTGTCAAAATTGTCAAAATTTTCAAAATTGTCAAAATTGTCAAAATTGTCAAAATTGTCCAAATTGTCCAATTTGTCAAAATTGTCAAAATTGTCAAAATTGTCAAAATTGTCAAAATTGTCAAAATTGTCAAAATTGTCAAAATTGTCAAAATTGTCAAAATTGTCAAAATTGTCAAAATTGTCAAAATTGTCAAAATTGTCAAAATTGTCAAAATTGTCAAAATTGTCAAAATTGTCAAAATTGTCAAAATTGTCAAAATTGTCAAAATTGTCAAAATTGTCAAAATTGTCAAAATTGTCAAAATTGTCAAAATTGTCAAAATTGTCAAAATTGTCAAAATTGTCAAAATTGTCCAAATTGTCAAAATTGTCAAAATTGTCAAAATTTTCAAAATTGTCAAAATTGTCAAAATTGTCAAAATTGTCACAATTGTCAAAATTGTCAAAATTGTCAAAATTGACAAAATTGTCAAAATTGTCAAAATTGTCAAAATTGTCAAAATTGTCAAAATTGTCAAAATTGTCAAAATTGTCAAACTTGTCAAAATTGTCAAAATTGTCAAATTTGTCGAAATTGTCGAAATTGTCAAAATTGTAAAAATCGTCAAAATCCTCAAAATTTTCAAATTGTCAAATTGTCAAAATTGTTATAGTTACCATATTTGTCAAAATAGTCAACATTGACAGAATTTACAGAATAAACATGAAAAAATTGATGAAATTGAGAAATATGAGGTCTGTTTATGCCCGATTTGTTTATTCAAATCACAGAAAATTTCATCAGAAGTAACTTCTAGTTTATTTATGTGGGTTCACCGTTATAAAATATTCATTCCAATTTCCAACAAAAAATTCAACCTCACAAAAGGCAAAGTTGAACAAATAAAAAATTCTAAGCTCATTCAACTTTCGAATCCTTTAACTATAGCTACTAGTTTACTCGATTCGACTCGAAACAAACTGCTGCTGAAACAGAAAAACTTTTCCCTCCACCGAACAACGATGGACGATTTACTTTGGACCACAACAGGCAGGCAGACAAACAGCATAATAAAATAATCAAATTTTCGGGAAGGGCGAAACCGAAAGTTTATAAAAGCTCAACACACCCCCCAATAAAATGATCAGTGTAGTAAGGCGACTCGATTCCGTTTAAACTGGAAAGCTTTGTGGGGGTGTGATGTGACGCCCAACAGTATCGAGGCAGAATCACTAGCGCTCGTTGCCCATTATTTAATCGTCGTGGTCCCTCGGTCGTCGGATGTGGTTTTTAGTGGAACGTGGACAATAATAGACCCGATTCAGGCACCTGGTGCTCCAATACTGTTGTGCAAATTTCGAGTGACATTCTTGGTGGGTTTTTCAGTGAATCGAGTCTCGAACAAAGTCGTTCGATAGTTTTCCAGGAAAATAATAGAAACCCATAAAGCAGGGAAAACTTTTGCGGCATCCGTGGACCATTGTGTTTTGGGGGAGGATTTTATTGTGTTTTGGCTTCAAAAAAGGTGAATAGACGGAAATTGGAGTGGTAAGTGGCCGAAATCTTTTCATTGTTTAACTGTTTCAATGTTCTTTTGACAAATTTCAGGAACAAAACGACAACACACAACAAAAAAACTGTTAGACCCTGAAGAAGACCTACAATGATCTGAAACGTTGAAAAACGGGTATCTTTCAAACCTTCAAGTTATAAATCCTGAAAATTAAATGAACTCTGAAATGAGTATTTGAGATATATAATAAGATTGGAACAACCAACGTTTCGAACATTTTAAGGTCTTCTTCAGGGCTAAACAGTTTTTTCCATTCAAAAAACCTGTTAAAATTGGATTTAAAACATTTTTTTTAATGTTTTCCTACAGTTTCACAAAATGTTCCCATCTGGTGTGATTGCTGTGGGTTTGCTGGCGTTTGCTGCCAGCGGCCATGCCCAGCTGTCCTTCCACAATGATCCGTCGCAGAAAAGCTTCCAGATACGGACACCCGGCTTTCAGCAGTCCTTTACTCGGTACTTCAATGGGCAGCAGGGAAGTCTTTTTGCCGCCCAGCAACAACAGCAGCAGCAGCATCCACATCAACAGCAACAAGCATACAGTCAGCAATATGCGGTGAGTGTTTGAGTTTGATTGAAAAATAATCATGTCAGCGGTACACATGCGACAGCTGCAATTTTGGAACAGGCTCACAACGAAGCTCGACTGAGCTGTCAGGTTTTCAGGGGATTGCTGTGTACACAAACAATGCATCAAACAACACAATTCTTGAAGAGTTTGGGTACAACAAGGAGATTCTCCTGAGCCTTGAACTCGTCTATTAAAACTGTACCGACTGAACTACGACCAGCTCCGTTTTAACTTTTAATAGCTTAAAAAATAACTCCTATTCCGTTTCAATTTAATGGCAATAATGCTTCTGGAATATCAGCCAGATCAGAAGTCATCGAGGTTCAAAAACACTTTTCTTGATGGGTCGTTTCCCCAATCTGCATCCGGTGAAACCCGGTTACCGTCTCTGCTGTACGTGAGCATCATTTTTTAGGAGCCATAATATCAAATTTGTCACTTCAGTCACTTATCTTGTACTCAGCACATAACTGCAGCTTGATGCGTTCCACCAAAACCAGATCACTCGAAATGATGAGGAAATCATCCACATAAACTGCAACGTTGATTGATTTACAATTTAGTGCCTGATGATAAACGCACGTGGATCGTTTGAAACCCATCTTCCGAAGCTTATGATCCAGGTTCTAAACGCGACTAGCGGACATGACGTCGATATATTCTTTCACTTTTTCAGTTCCAGGCGCATTAGCTCACGAAGTAGACCAATTTTCCGGCACCTTCCGCTCTTCTGGAATGCGATCCACAAACTGTTCCATGCTTTTTGTGCCGTATGAACTTTCTGAACCAAGCTATAGTTGTAAGGTTCTATGCTCAAGCAAATCGTTACCAAAGCCCGCTCAGACAAATCGCTGTTCACGTGCGTGCCTTCTGGAGGGTTAACTGCTCGCCACGTGCCCTCTCTGATTATCACCATCCTCATTGCAAACGACCAGGAATCGTAGTTGTCACGACCAGGCATGAAAATTTTCATTCATTCGCGTTGACGGGGAAATTTATTTTGGATCACTACACCCAAGAAAAAATGATCAGTCATGGGTCATGTCATGACAGAAATATTCCGATCATGTGAATGTAAATACCATTCATATTCACGTGATGTAAATATATGTCACGTATGAGAAGAGTGGGCAATGATTGAAATTTGGGAACCAAATGGAAATAAAAAAAGGCGTCTAGGAAGGTCATTTTTTATACTTTTTATGCAGGTCTGCCCCAATGAGGCATCGGGAGACCATGTGTATCACTAAATCACTTCTTGTCCTCACTGTCCAACGATACAACTCAACTGGCTGGTGGTGATGCTGTGCCTGCCGAATGTCTAGCCGAATGCCGAATGAGCGTCGTCTCACTTCGTGTAACCGAGAATTAATCTTCGGCCACACACTATGGTTAGTTAGAATTTGCCGTAGTATAACATTTAAAAATCTGCTTGGCAAACAAAGTTGCAAAAAATTACATTGGTGATATTTCTCATGACCCATTTTAACTATCATGTCATGACCGATATATTGGAGATTTCAATGATCAATGACAGAATGGAAAAATCTTTCTTTACCAAAATAATCATTCACAGCATGCTTTCATTTCAAAAAAATCTTAAACTAACGACATGTGAGGAAAAGAATGGGTCACTAGTCGCAGTTTTTGGCTCATGACTATGACATTATCCCGTCCCTGGTCACGACACTTCAGCTTCTCCACTGGTAGCATGGCCACATCCCGCCACAAGGTAATCTCGAAAATCATCCGACTGCCGTAACCGATTTCTTCCTTCGCGGTTCATAATCATATCGGAATAAAAACTTGTTGATTTTGTAACTATGGAAACTATTAACTGGCCTCATAACCTGATAGACTTGAAAGAGCGTCTAAGCAGGTCAGAGTACAAACTTGGAATGATTGGTGCTTATACAAATCAACGCTTACTATGCTAACAATCTAGGATTATCAGTTCGACGATTTTGCAACGGCACATTATGCGTAACTCCTCTGTTGTTATTTACGTCCCTTTTATTTCCTTTTTGTGAACGGGGAACATAAATATAAGCATCCTTCCACAGCGAAGGATAAACAGCTCTGTTCAGCGATGCCGTGCGATAGGATTCAATAAGTGAGGCACCAAGCGTTTCGAAAAGAGGCGGGTATTCCGTCCGGGCCAAAAGAAAGAGAGTTTTTCATCTTAGCGGTCGCCTTCAAAATGGTTTCATCTTCTATTACAATGTTGTTTAGAGATGAGTTCAACTTTTACTCCAGTCTTCATGCTTCAGTCCATTCGAGGCAACCGCTCCAAAAAACCATGAATGACTTTGGTGGGATGCTATGTAGAAAACTTGAATTTCACATTCTCTGGAACATCCTTAGCCTTCATACGTGGAATATACCGATCCGTAGCTGAATTGGACACCAGATCAATCGAAAAAAGTTTTTCGTTCGATCGACACGACGATCAGCTGCCTCGTTCTTCAACTTAGACAGAAATCGCTTCGTGCGCCCAAGTCGCAGTGCTTCAATACTGAAATTTAAACCGTCAAATCAAAAGTTATTGAAATTGCACTCAATGTTGCCAATCGGAATATAATCAAAAGAATCACCCTAAAATTGCCAGCCAACCAAGAAGAAACTAAATACTACCAAACTGACACTTAAGACACGCCAGGAAAAAACCGAAAGTCATTTCCATTCGAGTGCGCGCTAGATGTGCCAGTGGTATCCAAACTACTGCTGGCCTTTCGGTGAGAACATTTGGATTACCAGCAACACGAGCGATTCCCGCTCGATTCGCCGACCGTTGAACGGCCAGCTCGGCGACAATCTCCAGGCCAAATCGTCCATTGTCTCCAGGCCAAATTAGCGAAGTGTTTTCCGGTCAATCCATCGACCGATTCTCGGCCCGTTCGCCGATCAGCTTTCGGCCATTTCGCCGATAAATAATTCCCGGACAATTCTTCGGTCCACGTACAGCCATTTCGTGGATTATTTCCCGGCAAATTCATCCATTAATTTTCCGGCCAGTTCGACGATCAATTCACAGTCGATTTAAATACATTCTCGGCCAGTTTGTCGATCGTTTCTCCGATGGTCTTCTCAGGCCTGTGAGCAGTTTGTGGAAAGCAGCAGAATCCGGATGTACGGTTCCCGATCTCCTGTTCGCCCTCGCAGATCATCGCGCCAAGTCGACTTCCAGTTAAGCCCGTGGGTTTCGTCTCAGTCAGACGGCAAGACCGGAAAATGATTTCGGTTGCCACACATCGTGCAGTGATGACACAGCAGCCGAACAGGACGCTCCAAGGAGCTCCAGAGAAGCTGCAATGTTCAAGAAAATTACCTTAAAAACACAAAAAAATGATTTGACAAGAAAAGTATCAAGCTAGCCTGAAAGGAAAAAAGAAAACTTAACAATCTTCTCCTTAAGCCATTCTTCATCTTACAATTTTTACATCTAGGCTAACCTACGCATCTCCAATTCTGGTTCCAATCGGCTGAACTTCCTTCGAATCATGCATAGTGTCTAGGTTTGTATCTTGGCTGAGGTGCAACGTGAAGTACATTTTGCAGAGTTACACCAACCACAACGTGGCTTGACCAACTCACTGCACTGTCACTCGAAGAGTTGTTCGTCTGGTTTCAAATGGCTTTGTGCGTTTTCAGGGCTCTCTAGCTACTGGCAACAATATCTCAGTTGAAAAGTGTTCCACAAACAACTTCGCTTGTGATGCCTGAGAACCGGCTTTATATCCCCAGAAGACTCCCGCGTTGAACTGTGGGATTCCTGAGTTCAACGTTGCAAAGCAAAGGATCAACTTAGTACTCACAGTCGTCGTACACTAGAAACTTGCTTTCTACGTTTCACTGGATAACGCTTTCTGAAACGACTTCGAATTGTTTAAGTGAAACGCTAAAGGTTATGTAATGACTTTTCGGTCTTATCGGTAAATGATTAAAACACTTTTATTTGTGCTTCATTCTGGAATGCTAGAAAACATATTTTTTAATCACGTTAGTTCTTGATCAGAATTAGACCTTTTCGCCGAAAGACCACTGCAAAAATTGAATTGCGCTAGTCGACCCTCCCCCTCCCGCTCCCCTCAAAGTTAAGTCGCGCCAAACGAAGGCTAAGCCACCGGCAGTTGTGTGCGTTGCTGGGCATTGTCCACATCTCAAGGACATTTAATTTATACCCAACATCTTTTTATCATAGCCTCCTTTTGCATCAACAAAACTAAATGAGATCACTTGTGGAACTCAAAATGTAAGCAAGGGTAGACCCTAGCGATTGCCCCTAGCGACCGGAAGATGTCGCGCCAAGCGGTTGATATCAACTTTTGGTTGTCTAAACGAGTGAAGAGCTTTTTTATGGCAAGATTAACAGGAGTGGTATATTTAAATTTGATAGCGCTTAGTCAAATGTATTGCAATCTTACGGGATTCCGCTTCAGCTCCGTGTTGACCGATTTTACAACTTTTATGGTGCGTGAAGACCGTGACCTTCCACTATCCGGCTTCCGTGGACATGTCCCATCAAGGACAGAACGTTTCCCGCGGTGAACAGTCGCTAGCAGGCATCCTACTGCCGTCGCAATTGCTTGGTATTCACTAAAATTGAAACTTTATTCAATAGAATATTAGATCAATCCACTTGTCCTTTCAAGATACACAAAAAAACTAGAAATTATCCTTAATTTCAATAAATTTTCAAAATTTTCCACAGATTGAGAGCACCTTTCTTACGACACTGATTGCTTGGATCTCTTCGGTTCTGAAAACCAAATCTGAACATTTCAAAACGCGTCGTGAAAACCAAACGATTCCAGCGCCTACTCTTAATTAGGGAAGAAAGCCACAAAGTAGTAGATTCCTGGAAAAAGCTTACCCTTCATTCAACTTCCCTTCGAAAGGAAAACAGTGAATCAATTTGTTTGAAAAACAAATAAAGTTCCTTTAACGTTCGCGCTGGAATAACGACGCAATTTTTGGTATTAAAATATGTATGCAATGATGCTAGCAAACAGCTTCCGAAAGGCAGCGGATGTACAACATACACTATCCCGGATTTTCTGTTGTCCCGCATCGAAAAAGTTTTCCACCAAACTCTTTCTTCGCGTACGAACCCATCTCGGTGATCATCATAGTTATCGATAGAATTTCGCTGACTTTTTTTCTTCCAAATTGAACAAGAATATATTTTGTGTTCTGTTGATACTACCCAATTTCCATCGTATCTGATAGCCCTATCAGGAAGAGGGAAGAACATCAAACTGGTTATGTTTTCTTGGCACGATGGGTGCGTTTTTTTTTTTGTTATGAACACTTTGCAATCCCACTTCCTTCTAGAAGCAGATGCAACTTATACAGCGATGTTTGAACATTTCGCTTTTAAGCGGAAGCAAACTTTCTTCATCTGAAATTTCTATGTGATGACTTTATAGGAATAACATTAATTTTTTAATCAAATTCTGAAAGATTTTTCAGTCACTCAAAGGAAAACTCTACGTAAAAAAAATACAATGTAAAAAATTTGAAAATAAAGTAAACATTTTTTCAGTGTATCCTTTTGATAGTACCGACATTTTTTTTCCGTTTATACCTAGTTTCCAAACAATTAGTTTTTTTTTAAGAAAGTTTAATTTGAAGATGGATATGGTAAATAGTATGTTAACGATTCAAAGATTGATGAAAGTTTCCAATTGACGTTGACAAATTCAGAACTTTTCTGTTCTCAGAATCCCAAAAAAAAAACTTCTACGAAACCAACCATTTCGAGTGGGGTAGGAAAGAACACAAATTTTACAATTCCAAGAGTTCACTTTCACAAGTATCAAGTGAGTTCAGCTGGAAACCGAAGGGATTTTTTTTCCTCGAGCTGTGCGTCATGTTCAGTTTTCTCTGCGATTCGATTGAAACATGTGGAAGATACCCCATCGAATGTTGGGTGTTTTTTTGCTCTCAAAATATAGGAAGAAGTTTTCCCCACTGTTGACTGCAAATCTGTGCAAAATGTACCAATCATTTTTGATAAAGGTTCAATCTTTTCCGAGAACAACTTTATATCTACCGGAAGTTGATCTGAAGCTGACAGGACACATGTTCTAAATTAGTTTCAATGTTTACCCTTGAACTTGACGATCCTGTCATTTTAAACAAAGGAACTGTCATAAAACGAGAAAACTGTTTTAAAACCAACAACAGTGTTCAGAACAAAAATATTAAGTTTGAAAGTCAAAACAAACTGCATTCTGCACAACAACTTTGTTCTTATTTATGGATCGGTGTTTCACAATTGTGCACTATCTTTAGAAACCACTTGTGTTCCAACCTAGTGAAAATAAAAGGCAAAACGTGCTAATTTTTCCTCGAATCCACATGTGCTGCTGGATAATAATTTCGGAAACGTGGGTTCATACTTTAGTTGGTCCTTTTCTCTCCTTCACAACATAAACACATTCAAGAGTAGGGTATCGCTAGCATTTTTTCCTTTTTTTTTGTTAGACTTTCCGTAGAATCTTTCATCTGGTATTCATAAGCAGTCAGGTGTAGTTTATTGGCAAGTCAAGCCACACCACACATCCCCCCTTGAAAGGAAGAATAAAAGAGAGAAATACGTATAAAACTAAGTAGGCAACATTGCAGTTTGTTTCGGGGTTTTTTTTCTCTCTCAGTGTTGAGGTCGAATGGAGTGGAGAACAAGTTTTTAAACTACTTTCTTATAGCTTCTCAACTGGGATAAATTTTCACTCCTACTAGGAGTTCTTTTCTGTAGGAATAAGTTTGCTTTTGAAGCGCAGAACGAACAGTTTGTAGATTTTTCAACTACAACTGCGTCTCTATTTTAGAACAGATATAACTTTTCTTTCTTTATGCCAACCACAATAAACATCGAGTGGCCACTTTGACATCGAGCTTATTTGTTTTGCAGTTCTCGCTTGTTTACATTCGAATAGATTTATTTAAAACTTATGAAAAATGAATTTGCGGCTTTATCGGTGAGGGTTAAAGAGTTGAAATGAAAGACGGATAGAAGATCAGAAGAAAATTCTAAGGTGGTCAGCAACCACATGCTAAATTTTTTGTCCGTTCGGCACATGTGCACACTCACATGGCGGTCGAACCATCCATAATTAACTGTATCGAAAAATGTAGTGCCTTCTCTATTGGGTACTACTTCTTCAATACAGTTAATTGATGCGGGACAAAGAATTTAGCATGTGGTCAAGCTTCTATTTCAAATGCTCTTCGCTCTTTTCACCACCTTAGAATTTTCTTCTGATCTTCTATCCGTCTTTCATTTCAACTCTTTAACCCTCACCGATAAAGCCGCAAATTCATTTTTCATAAAACAAATTCACGGTGATTTCTCCTCTTAAAATAATTTATTTAAAACTAGAGCGAAAATATTCATTTGATTGAAAAGACAGAAATAAGAAAAACTTTTAATGACAATTAAGATCAGTTTCAATTTGAATCATTTTCCTGATCTGTTGAAACATTTCTGGAACATGGATGAGCCCAAACGGTATCTTTACGAATTTTTACGGAGAAAAAAAAATGAAAAAAAACGACAAATTAGAAAAAGGGATAAAAATGACAAAAAATGACAAAAATGACAAAAATGACAAAAATGACAAAAATGACAAAAATGACAAAAATGACAAAAATGACAAAAATGACAAAAATGACAAAAATGACAAAAATGACAAAAATGACAAAAATGACAAAAATGACAAAAATGACAAAAATGACAAAAATGACAAAAACGACAAAAATGACAAAAATGACAAAAATGACAAAAATGACAAAAATGACAAAAATGACAAAAATGACAAAAATGACAAAAATGACAAAAATGACAAAAATGACAAAAATGACAAAAATGACAAAAATGACAAAAATGACAAAAATGACAAAAATGACAAAAATGACAAAAATGACAAAAATGACAAAAATGACAAAAATGACAAAAATGACAAAAATGACAAAAATGACAAAAATGACAAAAATGACAAAAATGACAAAAATGACAAAAATGACAAAAATGACAAAAATGACAAAAATGACAAAAATGACAAAAATGACAAAAATGACAAAAATGACAAAAATGACAAAAATGACAAAAATGACAAAAATGACAAAAATGACAAAAATGACAAAAATGACAAAAATGACAAAAATGACAAAAATGACAAAAATGACAAAAATGGCAAAAATGACAAAAATGACAAAAATGACAAAAATGACAAAAATGACAAAAATGACAAAAATGACAAAAATGACAAAAATGACAAAAATGACAAAAATGACAAAAATGACAAAAATGACAAAAATGACAAAAATGACAAAAATGACAAAAATGACAAAAATGACAAAAATGACAAAAATGACAAAAATGACAAAAATGACAAAAATGACAAAAATGACAAAAATGACAAAAATGACAAAAATGACAAAAATGACAAAAATGACAAAAATGACAAAAATGACAAAAATGACAAAAATGACAAAAATGACAAAAATGACAAAAATGACAAAAATGACAAAAATGACAAAAATGACAAAAATGACAAAAATGACAAAAATGACAAAAATGACAAAAATGACAAAAATGACAAAAATGACAAAAATGACAAAAATGACAAAAATGACAAAAATGACAAAAATGACAAAAATGACAAAAATGACAAAAATGACAAAAATGACAAAAATGACAAAAATGACAAAAATGACAAAAATGACAAAAATGACAAAAATGACAAAAATGACAAAAATGACAAAAATGACAAAAATGACAAAAATGACAAAAATGACAAAAATGACAAAAATGACAAAAATGACAAAAATGACAAAAATGACAAAAATGACAAAAATGACAAAAATGACAAAAATGACAAAAATGACAAAAATGACAAAAATGACAAAAATGACAAAAATGACAAAAATGACAAAAATGACAAAAATGACAAAAATGACAAAAATGACAAAAATAAAAATGACAAAAATGACAAAAATGACAAAAATGACAAAAATGACAAAAATGACAAAAATGACAAAAATGACAAAAATGACAAAAATTACAAAAATGATAAAAATGACAAAAAATGACAAAAATGACAAAAATGACAAAAATGACAAAAATGACAAAAATGACAAAAATGACAAAAATGACAAAAATGACAAAAATGACAAAAATGACAAAAATGACAAAAATGACAAGAATGACAAGAATGACAAAAATGACAAAAATGACAAAAATGACAAAAATGACAAAAATGACAAAAATGACAAAAATGACAAAAATGACAAAAATGACAAAAATGACAAAAATGACAAAAATGACAAAAATGACAAAAATGACAAAAATGACAAAAATGACAAAAATGACAAAAATGACAAAAATGACAAAAATGACAAAAATGACAAAAATGACAAAAATGACAAAAATGACAAAAATGACAAAAATGACAAAAATGACAAAAATGACAAAAATGACAAAAATGACAAAAATGACAAAAATGACAAAAATGACAAAAATGACAAAAATGACAAAAATGACAAAAATGACAAAAATGACAAAAATGACAAAAATGACAAAAATGACAAAAATGACAAAAATGACAAAAATGACAAAAATGACAAAAATGACAAAAATGACAAAAATGACAAAAATGACAAAAATGACAAAAATGACAAAAATGACAAAAATGACAAAAATGACAAAAATGACAAAAATGACAAAAATGACAAAAATGACAAAAATGACAAAAATGACAAAAATGACAAAAATGACAAAAATGACAAAAATGACAAAAATGACAAAAATGACAAAAATGACAAAAATGACAAAAATGACAAAAATGACAAAAATGACAAAAATGACAAAAATGACAAAAATGACAAAAATGACAAAAATGACAAAAATGACAAAAATGACAAAAATGACAAAAAAGACAAAAATGACAAAAATGACAAAAATGACAAAAATGACAAAAATGACAAAAATGACAAAAATGACAAAAATGACAAAAATGACAAAAATGACAAATATGACAAAAATGTCAAAATTGTCAATATGGTCAAAACTGTCAAATTGTCAAATTGTCAAATTTTTCAAAATTTTAAAAACTTTCAATTCTATCAAATTGTCAAGATTTTTCAGCTGTCAAAATTGCTCAAATTTCCAAATCGTATAAATTGTCAAAATGTCAAAAACGTCAAAAATGTCAAAAATGTCAAATTGTCAAAATTGTCAAAATTGTCAAAATTGTCAAAATTGTCAAAATTGTCAAAATTGTCAAAATTGTCAAAATTGCCAAAATTGTCAAAATTGTCAAAATTGTCAAAATTGTCAAAATTGTCAAAATTGTCAAAATTGTCAAAATTGTCAAAATTGTCAAAATTGTCAAAATTGTCAAAATTGTCAAAATTGTCAAAATTGTCAAAATTGTCAAAATTGTCAATATTGTCAATATTGTCAATATTGTCAAAATTGTAAAAATTGTCAAAATTTTAAAAATTGTCAAAATTTTTAAAATTGTCAAAATTGTCAATAGAATCAAAACTGTCAAATTGTAAAATTTTTCAAAATTTTAAAAACTTTCAATTATATCATATTGTCAAAATTTTTCAGCTGTCAAAATTGCTCAAATTTCCAAGTCGTATAAAAATTGTCAAAATTGTCAATATTGTCAAAATTTTAAAAATTGTCAAAATTGTCAAAATTTTAAAAATTGTCAAAATTGTCAATATGGTCAAAACTGTCAAATTGTCAAATTTTTCAAAATTTTAAAAACATTCAATTTTATTCAATTTGCTCAAATTTCAAAGTCGTATGAATTGTCAAAATGTCAAAATAGTCAAAAATGTCAAAAATGTCAAATTGTCAAAATTGTCAAAATTGTCAAAATTTTCAAAATTGTCAAAACTGTCAAAACTGTCAAAATTGTCAAAATTGTCAAAATTGTCAAAATTGTCAAAATTTTCAAAATTGTCAAAATTGTCAAAATTGTCAAAATTGTCAAAATTGTCAAAATTGTCAAAATTGTCAAAATTGTCAAAATTGTCAAAATTGTCAAAATTGTCAAAATTGTCAAAATTGTCAAAATTGTCAAAATTGTCAAAATTGTCAAAATTGTCAAAATTGTCAAAATTGTCAAAATTGTCAAAATTGTCAAAATTGTCAAAATTGTCAAAATTGTCGAAATTGTCAAAATTGTCAAAATTGTCAAAATTGTCAAAATTGTCAAAATTGTCAAAATTGTCAAAATTGTCAAAATTGTCAAAATTGTCAAAATTGTCAAAATTGTCAAAATTGTCAAAATTGTCAAAATTGTCAAAATTGTCAAAATTGTCAAAATTGTCAAAATTGTCAAAATTGTTAAAATTGCCAAAATTGTTAAACTTGTCTAGATTGTCAAAATTGTCAAAATTGTCGAATTTGTCAAAATTGCCAAAATTGTCAAAATTATCAAAATTGTCATTATTGTCGAAATTGTCAAAATTGTCGAAATTGTCAAAATTGTCAAAATTGTCAAAATTGTCAAAATTGTCAAAATTGTCAAAATTGTCAAAATTGTTTAAATTATTCTAATCGTCGAAATTATAAAAATTGTCAAAATTGTCATATGTGTCAAAATTGTCAAAATTGTCATACATATGTGTCAAAATTGTCAAAATTGCCCAAATTGTCAAAATTCTCAAAATGGTCTAAACTGTCAAAATTGTCAAAACTGTTAAAATTGTTAAAACTGTCAAAATCCACAAAATTGTCAAAATTGTCAAAATTGCCAAAATTGCCAAATTTGTCAAATTTGTCATATTGTGAAAATTGATAAATATATCTTTATTTTCAAAATTGTCAAAACTTTCAAAATTGTTAAAATTTTCAAAATAGTCATAATTCTCAAATTGCCAAAATATCTCAACGTCTCAAATTTGGCATAATTTCCAAATGGTTAAAATTTCTATATTCTTTAAATGGTCAAAAACGTCAAAATTAACAAAACTGACAAAGTGTTCACTGTCTATTGTCGAAGTATTCAAAATTGTTAAAATTTCCAAATTGTCAAAATTATCATAATTGTCAAAGTTGCCAAAATTGTCAAAGTTTGTAAAAATAGTCAAAATTGTAAAATTTTCAAGATTTTTTTAATTTTTCAACATGCCAAAAGTGTCAGGATTTCAAAATTGTCAAAATTGTGAAAATTGTCATAATTATCAAAATCGTCAAAATTATCATAATGGTCAAAACTATCAAAATGGCCAAAAAAGTCAAAATTGTCAAAATCGTCAAAATTGTCAAATTTGTCAAAATTGTCAAATTTATCAAAATTGTCAATCAAATCTCCGTGGACATATTATGTGGGCTCGTATGGAGAGGAGGGTTAAGTAAAAAGTTGAACCTTATTTCAACCCAGCGAGAATAGAAAAATCAGCAACTCTTGCAACTGACTTCTGAGGAAACGAAGAAAGTTTTCCTATTCGGAGGAAAGTGAAGCAAGGCGCATTTTGTGGTCGGAAATAAGCTGCCATTCCCGGAAGAAAGTTTCCATCTTTTTTTCTCGTTATCTTCCGCCCGCAAGACTTGGCAGGTCGTGGGACCAACTACTACTAGCTAGTCGATTCTTCCAGACGGCTAACTTACCGGGAAGCGAAACGGAATGATTTCAGTCCCACCAACTACTTTTTCAAGGTCCCAAGGTTAACCGCAACTTATGGGAGTACTTTGGCACTTGCACTTACACTTACTGAACGCCGGTTGTTTTTCTTTTCATTTTCGTTTGTTTTTCTTTGTCTCACTCTTTCAGCAATTTCCACAAACTTACCAATCTCAGCAACCCTACAACCGGTTCGTTTCCCAGTTTTCATCTGGCGGCGGTGCGGCCACGCAAAATC
Source organism: Uranotaenia lowii (assembly GCF_029784155.1). Taxonomy (NCBI): domain Eukaryota; kingdom Metazoa; phylum Arthropoda; class Insecta; order Diptera; family Culicidae; genus Uranotaenia; species Uranotaenia lowii. The sequence goes on from NC_073691.1 coordinate 4,110,850, forward strand.
CTCAGCAGCAATACTCGACGGTCCAGGAGAACTACATCAATCCTAATATCAGACTAGCGGCCGAACAGAGGCGTCTGCTGCAACAGCAACAGCAACAACTGCAATTACAACAGCAGCAGCAGCAGCAGGATCAGTACAGCAATCAAGCGGTTTATCAACAACAACAACAGCAGCAGCAGCAAGTTCAGCAACAACAACAACAGTACTATTCACCACAAGAAGTGCAAACGTATTTGCAGAGCCAGCAGGTAAATGGAAAGTTTACTACTTTGAGGTGGATTGAAACAACAGTTTGGAAAAGTTTGTAAACAAACGAAGATGCAACTTCAATCGGTTTCTTTACGTTAGTGGTCTTGTTTAAATTTCGACATGCTTCCTGCGAATATTTAAAGGTAAATTCAAGTGTACCTTTTTAACGAGATTGGAAAAGTTGGCTTTGACTTGCACAAAATCACGTGCTTTATTTTTATTTAATTTTCAGAATTTAAAGGTTTCGCTTGGGAACAATATTTTGAAACAAAAATCATTTTCAGAATTCGGATTCCCACCAAATCTGGATTTAGAAATCAGGATTCAGAATTCGAGATTCAGAATGCGGAATTCAGAACTCGGGATTTAGAATTCGTGATTCAGATTTAGGTATATAAAATTCGAAATTTCGGGATTCAGAACTCGGAATTTCGGGATTCAGAATTCAGGATGCAGAGTTCAGGAACAGATTTCGGGATCAGATTCAGGTATTCAAAATTCGAAATTTCGGGATTCAGAACTCGGAATTTCGGGATTCAAAATTCAGGATGCAGAATTTGGGATTCAGAATTCAGGATACAGAATTCGGGATTCGGGATTCAGAATTCGGGATTCTGATCTTGGTATTCAGAATTCAGGATTCAGAATTCGGGATTCCGAATTCGGGATTCAGAATTCGGTATTCCGAATTCGGGATCCAGAATTCGGTATTCAGAAATCGGGATTCAGGATTCGGGATTCAGAATTCGGGATTCAGAACTCGGGATTCAGAATTTGAAATTCGGGATTCAGAATTCGGGATTCAGAACTCGGGATTCAGAATTCGGAATTCACAATTTGGGATTCAGAACTCGGGATTCAGAATTCGGGATTCAGAATTCGGTATTCGGAATTCGGTATTCAGAATTCAGAATTCGGGATTTAGAATTCGGTATTCAGAATTCGGGATTCAGAATTCAGGTTTCAGAATTCGGGATTCAAAAATCGTGATTCAGAATTCGGGATTCAGAACTCAGGATTCAGAATTCGGGATTCCAAACTCGGGATTCAGAATTCGGAATTCAGAACTCGGGATTCCAAACTCGGGATTCAGGATTCGGGATTCAGAACTCGGTATTCAGAATTCGGGATTCTAAATTCGGAATTCAGAATTTGGGATTCAGAATTCGGGATTCAGAACTCGGGATTCAGAATTCGGGATTCTGAATTCGGGATTCAGAATCCGAGATTCAGATTTCCGGACTTAGAACTCGAGATTCAGAATTCGGGATTCAGAACTCGGGATTCAAAATTCGGGATTCAGAACTCGGGATTCAGAACTCGGGATTCAGAATTCGGGATTCAGAACTCGGGATTCAGAATTCGGGATTCAAAATTCGGGATTCAGAATTTGGGATTCAGAATTTGGGATTCAGAATTCGGGGTTCAGAACTCGGTATTCAGATTTCGGGATTCAGAACAGAATTCGGTATTCAGAATTTAGGTTCAGATTTGGGGATTGAGATTTCGGGATTAATAATTTGGGATTCAGATTTCGGTATTCAGAATTCAGGATTCTGAATTTTGTTTTCAGATTTCGGCATTCAAAAATTTGGGATTCAGAATTCGGATGCAGAATTCGGGAACACGAATACTGGGTTCAGAATTTCGGATTCAGTATTCAGGATTCAGAATTCGGGGTTCAGAATTCGGGACGCAGAATTCAGCATTAAGATTCAGAATTCGTATTCAGAATTTGGTTTCAGAATCTGGATTCAAAATTTGGACTCAAAACTCAGCAGTCAGAAGTCGGAACCTAGAATTTGGGATTCATTAATTAAGACCCAGAATTCCGGATGCAGAACTCAAGTTTAATTGAATCAGTTCGCATGTGAAGAAAATTGAAATCAGTTTGGCTCTTTGACATCTTGTCTATTCAAATGCATCCTTTACTCGGATTGTTTTGATTTAATCTAGTCAAAATTATAGCCCCGGGGTCAATTTCCCATTTGAACTCGCCCTCCCGAAATGACATGACGATGATAACGGGCACAATAAACGTGAGTCGGGAATTTCAATCTCGTCAATCCAATTTGCCCCACCATCGATTCCGAACGTAAACACAAGAAAGCGGCTCATATTTATTATAGTTACAGCTATAGCCCACACTAATTGACGAACGGCGACGACGATGCCTGGGCCGGGAAATCCCGGACTCCATCTTCTCATTTTCCTAGGTCAAGATCGGCACACGGAAACCCATCAGACCGCAAACTTCATAACTCAAATCGGTTATTATTACGCCTTCTTGAGCAAACACCGGCCTCCTGCATCTCCGTATTTAACTTCCAGCATCCATCCACCATCCGTTGGCTTTAAACACAACGGACATCAGAGTATCAATCCCGTTTTTCCCTCCCCCTTGAATGAGCCGGAGCAACAAAAAGCTGCCGCCTATCTATAGGTAAAGCTACGTTCATATATCCGAGGGAAAATCCTGCCATTCCAGGAATTTGCTATTTCCTGGCTGTTTCTTCTGAGGCTGTGCCTTGTGCCTTGTTGTTGTTGCGGTTAAACGGGCCTAACTAGGCCATAATTATGAACACACAATCCGGCCAGCCATCTTTACCGCAACTTCTAGGCTTCGAAGAGAGAGAGAGTTAGCTACAGAAGAAGTACAAGAGAACGGTTCGCCGAGCCTCGGCCAAATAATCCGGAAACGGCTATTAATTAAGTATCTTCAATCGAGATTGACCGGGAAAAACGGGGGTGGTTTTTCGCTAGCCACAAGACAAGTTGTTCGCTTTCTTGTGTTTACTTTTTGAGCTCGGAAAATGGGGAGAAATTTTAAGTTTTTCGATAGATCTTCCGATCTGAAGTCATTAGCATTAATGAGGTCGTTTTTCTCGTTGAAAATGGTTGGTGCATTTTCTGAACTCAAACAACCAGCAAATTGGTGTTGTTTTGTTTACTGAAGCTTGATTTCTGGAACAAAAAAGTCGAAAATGACATTTGGTTTAAATTTTGACCCCAACTACATTACAGCGAATGATTACCAGTGTTGAACTTTGTTCCAGTTGAACACTGGTAATCATTCGCTGCAAGATGTTTGGAACTATAATCAAACCAAATGATATTTAACCCTTCTTTCGATGTATCACAAAACAAGAATGTTGAATCATACCTTCGAGGGTTTGCTTTTCTCAAGCATGTTTATATTACAGTAACATAACCTAAGCACATGTTCAACAATCCGTGCCTCGTAAGCATAATCTTGTAAAGTTATCCAAACGGAACGCTATTGTTCCATAACTGTAGAGAGAAATGCTAGCGATGCATTTAATAAACGGAAGCACTCTAGGGGGTTCATTTACCACAATCTTCGTCTTGAATCCAATAGTTTGAGCATAACTTTAAGTTCAATTAATAACAAGCAATAACGGGAATGAGTGATTTTTTTTTTAAATTCCCTTCTCAATTTCCCCAGGGCGGTCAAGTTTACGCAACCCAGCTGCATCCACAGCAGTTCCAACCGCAGCAACCGCAACCGGGAGCACCAACGGGTCAGCATCAGGAACCGCAGTACGAGTTCATTCAACAACAACGACAGCTGCAAGCTCAGCAACAGCAGCAGCAGCAACAGCAACAGCAGCAACAAGAGCAAGCTGATGGTGGAAGCGGTCAGCCCAGCACGAAGCTAATCGGCGTTGCCTATTCGCCTTCGAATGAAGTGTCCCAGGTTAAGTTTTCTAGCAGTGGACTGAAGTATAACTTTTGAGAGGTGTGTTTTGAATGGTTGAAGAAGTTCCAAAATAAGGTAAATCAGTTGAATTTATTTTTGTTATTTAATGTTTAGATTATAAATTCTTAAGAAAAACTAACATAAATGCAAAAATTCGTTGAAAATTCTTAGAAATTGACTGAAATTTAAATGAATAATTAAAACGATTTATTTTATTGATAATTTTTTATAAAGTTTTCTCACTGCGTAGTTGAACAATCTCACATCACCTTGAGAAATTTAGAGAAACTAAGTCAAGTTTGCTTATTTTCCTATTTTTATCATTAAACAAAGAGTATAACAAATTTAGATGATATTTATTTTGATACACCATTTTAAATATTTTCACTTATACGTGAGACTATCTTGTTGAAACTTGATATTTTCTACACTAGCAATAGAACAATGAAAGTTCTTCTGATGTACCACTAATTTGATGTGGATTGATGATGTATGATGTAACTCCAAAAAATTAAATACCTATATGTAATGGTTCTCTCAATATAATGATTGAGTCGGGGACTCTCTAGAGTTCTTGAGGGGACTCTTTAAAGTACCTGAAGGGACTCTAGAGCTTCTTAGAGATTCTCTAGAGTTCCTGAGGGGACTCTCTAGAGTTCCTGAGGGGACTCTCTAGAGTTCCTGAGGGGACTCTCTAGAGTTCCTGAGGGGACTCTCTAGAGTTCCTGAGGGGACTCTCTAGAGTTCCTGAGGGGACTCTCTAGAGTTCCTGAGGGGACTCTCTAGAGTTCCTGAGGGGACTCTCTAGAGTTCCTGAGGGGACTCTCTAGAGTTCCTGAGGGGACTCTCTAGAGTTCCTGAGGGGACTCTCTAGAGTTCCTGAGGGGACTCTCTAGAGTTCCTGAGGGGACTCTCTAGAGTTCCTGAGGGGACTCTCTAGAGTTCCTGAGGGGACTCTCTAGAGTTCCTGAGGGGACTCTCTAGAGTTCCTGAGGGGACTCTCTAGAGTTCCTGAGGGGACTCTCTAGAGTTCCTGAGGGGACTCTCTAGAGTTCCTGAGGGGACTCTCTAGAGTTCCTGAGGGGACTCTCTAGAGTTCCTGAGGGGACTCTCTAGAGTTCCTAAGGGGACTCTCTAGAGTTCCTTAGGGGACTCTCTAGAGTTCCTTAGGGGACTCTCTAGAGTTCCTTAGGGGACTCTCTAGAGTTCCTGAGGGGACTCTCTAGAGTTCCTGAGGGGACTCTCTAGAGTTCCTGAGGGGACTCTCTAGAGTTCCTGAGGGGACTCTCTAGAGTTCCTGAGGGGACTCTCTAGAGTTCCTGAGGGGACTCTCTAGAGTTCCTGAGGGGACTCTCTAGAGTTCCTGAGGGGACTCTCTAGAGTTCCTGAGGGGACTCTCTAGAGTTCCTGAGGGGACTCTCTAGAGTTCCTGAGGGGACTCTCTAGAGTTCCTGAGGGGACTCTCTAGAGTTCCTGAGGGGACTCTCTAGAGTTCCTGAGGGGACTCTCTAGAGTTCCTGAGGGGACTCTCTAGAGTTCCTGAGGGGACTCTCTAGAGTTCCTGAGGGGACTCTCTAGAGTTCCTGAGGGGACTCTCTAGAGTTCCTGAGGGGGACTCTCTAGAGTTCCTGAGGGGACTCTCTAGAGTTCCTGAGGGGACTCTCTAGAGTTCCTGAGGGGACTCTCTAGAGTTCCTGAGGGGACTCTCTAGAGTTCCTGAGGGGACTCTCTAGAGTTCCTGAGGGGACTCTCTAGAGTTCCTGAGGGGACTCTCTAGAGTTCCTGAGGGGACTCTCTAGAGTTCCTGAGGGGACTCTCTAGAGTTCCTGAGGGGACTCTCTAGAGTTCCTGAGGGGACTCTCTAGAGTTCCTGAGGGGACTCTCTAGAGTTCCTGAGGGGACTCTCTAGAGTTCCTGAGGGGACTCTCTAGAGTTCCTGAGGGGACTCTCTAGAGTTCCTGAGGGGACTCTCTAGAGTTCCTGAGGGGACTCTCTAGAGTTCCTGAGGGGACTCTCTAGAGTTCCTGAGGGGACTCTCTAGAGTTCCTGAGGGGACTCTCTAGAGTTCCTGAGGGGACTCTCTAGAGTTCCTGAGGGGACTCTCTAGAGTTCCTGAGGGGACTCTCTAGAGTTCCTGAGGGGACTCTCTAGAGTTCCTGAGGGGACTCTCTAGAGTTCCTGAGGGGACTCTCTAGAGTTCCTGAGGGGACTCTCTAGAGTTCCTGAGGGGACTCTCTAGAGTTCCTGAGGGGACTCTCTAGAGTTCCTGAGGGGACTCTCTAGAGTTCCTGAGGGGACTCTCTAGAGTTCCTGAGGGGACTCTCTAGAGTTCCTGAGGGGACTCTCTAGAGTTCCTGAGGGGACTCTCTAGAGTTCCTGAGGGGACTCTCTAGAGTTCCTGAGGGGACTCTCTAGAGTTCCTGAGGGGACTCTCTAGAGTTCCTGAGGGGACTCTCTAGAGTTCCTGAGGGGACTCTCTAGAGTTCCTGAGGGGACTCTCTAGAGTTCCTGAGGGGACTCTCTAGAGTTCCTGAGGGGACTCTCTAGAGTTCCTGAGGGGACTCTCTAGAGTTCCTCAGGGGACTCTCTAGAGTTCCTCAGGGGACTCTCTAGAGTTCCTGAGGGGACTCTCTAGAGTTCCTGAGGGGACTCTCTAGAGTTCCTGAGGGGACTCTCTAGAGTTCCTGAGGGGACTCTCTAGAGTTCCTGAGGGGACTCTCTAGAGTTCCTGAGGGGACTCTCTAGAGTTCCTGAGTGGACTCTCTAGAGTTCCTGAGTGGACTCTCTAGAGTTCCTGAGTGGACTCTCTAGAGTTCCTGAGTGGACTCTCTAGAGTTCCTGAGGGGACTCTCTAGAGTTCCTGAGGGGACTCTCTAGAGTTCCTGAGGGGACTCTCTAGAGTTCCTGAGGGGACTCTCTAGAGTTCCTGAGGGGACTCTCTAGAGTTCCTGAGGGGACTCTCTAGAGTTCCTGAGGGGACTCTCTAGAGTTCCTGAGGGGACTCTCTAGAGTTCCTGAGGGGACTCTCTAGAGTTCCTGAGGGGACTCTCTAGAGTTCCTGAGGGGACTCTCTAGAGTTCCTGAGGGGACTCTCTAGAGTTCCTGAGGGGACTCTCTAGAGTTCCTGAGGGGACTCTCTAGAGTTCCTAAGGGGACTCTCTAGAGTTTTTGAGGGGACTCTCTAGAGTTCCTGAGGGGACTCTCTAGAGTTCCTGAGGGGACTCTCTAGAGTTCCTGAGGGGACTCTCTAGAGTTCCTGAGGGGACTCTCTAGAGTTCCTGAGGGGACTCTCTAGAGTTCCTGAGGGGGACTCTCTAGAGTTCCTGAGGGGACTCTCTAGAGTTCCTGAGGGGGACTCTCTAGAGTTCCTGAGGGGACTCTCTAGAGTTCCTGAGGGGACTCTCTAGAGTTCCTGAGGGGACTCTCTAGAGTTCCTGAGGGGACTCTCTAGAGTTCCTGAGGGGACTCTCTAGAGTTCCTGAGGGGACTCTCTAGAGTTCCTGAGGGGACTCTCTAGAGTTCCTGAGGGGACTCTCTAGAGTTCCTGAGGGGACTCTCTAGAGTTCCTGAGGGGACTCTCTAGAGTTCCTGAGGGGACTCTCTAGAGTTCCTGAGGGGACTCTCTAGAGTTCCTAAGGGGACTCTCTAGAGTTTTTGAGGGGACTCTCTAGAGTTCCTGAGGAGGACTCTCTAGAGTTCCTGAGAGGGACTCTCTAGAGTTCCTGAGGGGACTCTCTAGAGTTCCTGAGGGGACTCTCTAGAGTTCCTGAGGGGACTCTCTAGAGTTCCTGAGGGGACTCTCTAGAGTTCCTGAGGGGACTCTCTAGAGTTCCTGAGGGGACTCTCTAGAGTTCCTGAGGGGACTCTCTAGAGTTCCTGAGGGGACTCTCTAGAGTTCCTGAGGGGACTCTCTAGAGTTCCTGAGGGGGACTCTCTAGAGTTCCTGAGGGGACTCTCTAGAGTTCCTGAGGGGACTCTCTAGAGTTCCTGAGGGGACTCTCTAGAGTTCCTGAGGGGGACTCTCTAGAGTTCCTGAGGGGACTCTCTAGAGTTCCTGAGGGGACTCTCTAGAGTTCCTGAGGGGACTCTCTAGAGTTCCTGAGGGGACTCTCTAGAGTTCCTGAGGGGACTCTCTAGAGTTCCTGAGGGGACTCTCTAGAGTTCCTGAGGGGGACTCTCTAGAGTTCCTGAGGGGACTCTCTAGAGTTCCTGAGGGGACTCTCTAGAGTTCCTGAGGGGACTCTCTAGAGTTCCTGAGGGGACTCTCTAGAGTTCCTGAGGGGACTCTCTAGAGTTCCTGAGGGGACTCTCTAGAGTTCCTGAGGGGACTCTCTAGAGTTCCTGAGGGGACTCTCTAGAGTTCCTGAGGGGACTCTCTAGAGTTCCTGAGGGGACTCTCTAGAGTTCCTGAGGGGACTCTCTAGAGTTCCTGAGGGGACTCTCTAGAGTTCCTGAGGGGACTCTCTAGAGTTCCTGAGGGGACTCTCTAGAGTTCCTGAGTGGACTCTCTAGAGTTCCTGAGTGGACTCTCTAGAGTTCCTGAGTGGACTCTCTAGAGTTCCTGAGGGGACTCTCTAGAGTTCCTGAGGGGACTCTCTAGAGTTCCTGAGGGGACTCTCTAGAGTTCCTGAGGGGACTCTCTAGAGTTCCTGAGGGGACTCTCTAGAGTTCCTGAGGGGACTCTCTAGAGTTCCTGAGGGGACTCTCTAGAGTTCCTGAGGGGACTCTCTAGAGTTCCTGAGGGGACTCTCTAGAGTTCCTGAGGGGACTCTCTAGAGTTCCTGAGGGGACTCTCTAGAGTTCCTGAGGGGACTCTCTAGAGTTCCTGAGGGGACTCTCTAGAGTTCCTGAGGGGACTCTCTAGAGTTCCTGAGGGGACTCTCTAGAGTTCCTGAGGGGACTCTCTAGAGTTCCTGAGGGGACTCTCTAGAGTTCCTGAGGGGACTCTCTAGAGTTCCTGAGGGGACTCTCTAGAGTTCCTGAGGGGACTCTCTAGAGTTCCTGAGGGGACTCTCTAGAGTTCCTGAGGGGACTCTCTAGAGTTCCTGAGAGGACTCTCTAGAGTTCCTGAGGGGACTCTCTAGAGTTCCTGAGGGGACTCTCTAGAGTTCCTGAGGGGACTCTCTAGAGTTCCTGAGGGGACTCTCTAGAGTTCCTGAGGGGACTCTCTAGAGTTCCTGAGGGGACTCTCTAGAGTTCCTGAGGGGACTCTCTAGAGTTCCTGAGGGGACTCTCTAGAGTTCCTGAGGGGACTCTCTAGAGTTCCTGAGGGGACTCTCTAGAGTTCCTGAGGGGACTCTCTAAAGTTCCTGAGGGGACTCTCTAGAGTTCCTGAGGGGACTCTCTAGAGTTCCTGAGGGGACTCTCTAGAGTTCCTGAGGGGACTCTCTAGAGTTCCTGAGGGGACTCTCTAGAGTTCCTGAGGGGACTCTCTAGAGTTCCTGAGGGGACTCTCTAGAGTTCCTGAGGGGACTCTCTAGAGTTCCTGAGGGGACTCTCTAGAGTTCCTGAGGGGACTCTCTAGAGTTCCTGAGGGGACTCTCTAGAGTTCCTGAGGGGACTCTCTAGAGTTCCTGAGGGGACTCTCTAGAGTTCCTGAGGGGACTCTCTAGAGTTCCTGAGGGGACTCTCTAGAGTTCCTGAGGGGACTCTTTAGAGTCTCTTTATCTCTAGATTTCCTGAGGGGCCTTTCCAGAGTTCCTGAGCGGACTCTCCAGAGTTCCTGGAGGACTCTCTAGAGTTCCTGAGGGGTTCCCAGAGTTCCTGAAGGGACTCTCCAGAGATCCTGAGGGGACTCTCCAGAGTTCTTGAGGGGACTCTTCAGAGTTCCTTAAAGGACTTTCTAGAGTCTCTAGAGTTCTCTAATTGCTATAATCTTTATGATCTTTGTTCGTGTCTAGTTAGTTTCCACTGGTGTACGATAAAGTCTACGTGAATAGTAGAGTTTGTTCAAGTTCACATTTTTCAGATGTTCAAACTCCATTCGAATTTGAAAATTAAGTCACAGTTTGTTGTTTAGCGTTTCATTTGAGAATATCTCTTTATTCGTTCATCACATTGCTCTTGATGTATCTTCTGAAGTATTTTTACCACTTTGTCAATGGAGGACCACCAATTTCGAACTTTTTTGTCCGGTGGGCCTAGAAAGCTCCGGGCGTATCAGTTTACATACGTGTTGAGTAGTCAACACGCACAAATCCTAACAATAACGATAAGCAGCTCATTACACTACCAGCCCCCATTTGTTGTGCCTTCGAAACATTGTAAACAAATTTTACTCAGGCAATTGTTGATGGTTGTAAAAATCGGCATTTATTAACTTCACTACACATGTTTAAGCTTCTTGGCAAACTCGAAAATCGCCACGAACGTGTTAACTAAAGACTACTGATGAGACATGCACATCTTTTTTGTACTTAGGTTGTAAGCGATAACGAGACGTTACCCAAAATCCTAGTTGTTTATATAAAGATGTCAGCTTTGGATGCTAGGAAGTTTAGTCCAATTGCTGTTCAGATTGGCTCAACAGCTTACTGCCAAAAGCTTTCGACGGTTTTGGCGTCAATTTATTTTAACTGAATCAAAACTTTTTAAATTTTTACTCCAAGCGCGATCGCGGATGATCTACAAATTTATAGAAAATCAAGCCAGACTAGTTAATGGAAGCTAACTCTACCTAATTGCCATCTGTAAATACCTAATCAAACAATTTCACCTACAAGCATTAAGATTCAATCGGGAAACATTAATACCAACTACTTTTTACATCTGTCGATTCGAAGATTCGTGCGTGTGTCTGGGTGTGTGAATGAGTAAGTGCGCGCAAAAATTAAGTTAAATGAGCTGCGATCGACATCTATATTATATGTGTCTACACTTGGATTAAGGGCTGGCAAGTTTGTAATCGCATAGTGATATAATGACTATTAGACTGCTCCTGTTAAGAATCTATTGTGGGAGAAAATTTCATTGATTGACCTGTGGTTTCAGATTCGAAACTGAAAGTTGATCTACGATGCGTGATCGAAAAGTGTTCCGATTCCGATTAACGGGGAAAAAGGCTTTTCACATGCAAACTTAATTTCAATTTAGATCTTTACGGAACAAATGTTAGGAGCGAGAGACGCTGTGAGGCCGGATAAACTTTGGAATGGTAATGAAGTTCTATTTCATTGATGAGAAAAAATCTTTCAATTGAACATCAACTAGTGCATAAAGATCGGAGCCTGATCGCGAGCGAGATTAACGGCATATTCGTGTGTTGGGGAGGAATTTTCCCAGAGCAATGAAATTTTAACGATTGATTAAGGTCGTTTTGGGCTGATCCGGTTTTAGGCGCAGTTAAACTTTTACTCTCGTTTTGATCGGATCGAAAGCTGCTTCCTAACGATGGATCTCATCCTTCAGTTACCTCTGCTAGGATTTCTTCTGTTCTTGATCGTGATCCTTTACGTGAAGTTACTGCAATGGAAGTATCGCTATGCCGAGAGTATTCCGTTTAGAGGTTTTACGCGGTATCCGTTGTTCAAAAATGACTTCAAATTGGTTTTTTCCAACTCGGTTGAGAAATTTACGATGTTTGCCGAGGGCTTTTCGGCTCCCGATCGAATCTCGAAGGCCTGGATCGGACCATTCATGTTTTTCGGAACCAACCATCCGGATATTGTGCAGGCTATAGTGAATGATCCCAACTGTTTGAACAAACCGTTTTTGTACGACTTTTTGCGGATGCAAAACAGTCTCCTGGGTGCTAAACGTGAGTGATCAATTGATTGAAAAATGAGTGATCGCGTTTAGTTCACAGCATAAATTTTTTCACACAGATGATCGATGGAAAGTGCAGCGGAAATTGCTGAACCCTACGTTCAACTTGAGGATCATCCACAGCTTCGTCCCGATCATGGAACGAAGCTCTCGCAAGTTGGTGAGCACTTTGGGGAAAATCAAGGGCACATTCGACATACAGGAGTACATCAGCGGGTGCAGTTTGGAGACAACAGCTCACGCTGCTTTTGGAGAGAATTCTCTCACCGATCAACAGATCCACGGACTGGTGACACATCTGAATCGATACGCTACCCTAACCTCGCACCGGATGCTACAGGCTCACCTCTATCCGGACTTTCTCTACAAGTTCACGGAGAGGTTTAGACTGGAAATGGAATCTCTGAAATTTGGTGAGACCATAACTTATGGGGTAAGTAACCACTTTTTTCCAGGAAAATTCGAAGAACTCAATTCTTTTGGAATCATCTTACAGATGTTGCAGAAGAGGAAAAAGGTTATAGAGGTCAAACTTCGAAAGAACCAAGAAAAGGTTGATGAGGACACGATCAAAGTTCACAAGCCGGAAATTTTTATGGATCAGATGCTGATGGTGGCCCATTCGCTGACAGATAAGGAAATCGCCCACAACATCTTGGTCGTACTCGTTGGGGTAAGCCTGGTTTTTCACACCTCTAGATCGTTGCATAACAAATCTTCATTGTTTCAGACAAGTGACACTACCGGCTATACCTTAGCCTACGTCAGTCTGTTCATGGGAATGTTCCCACATCACCAGGACCGGCTCTACCAGGAGGTCATGGAGCACTTTCCCGATGAAACGGAATCATTCGACAACGACATTGAATTTGTGATAGCCCGCCTTAAGAAGCTGACCTTCATGGAGATGTTCCTAAACGAGACGATGCGAGTTTGTCCGGTAGCGCCGTTGATCGTGCGTCAAACCCACGGCCCCGTTAAGCTGGACGACGTCACCATTCCGGAGGGTAACTTCCTGGCCATTTCACTATACGCCCTTCATCGAATTGCTGACTTCTGGGGTCCGGATGCGGACCAATTTGATCCGGAACGGTTTTCTCCAGAGAGATCGAAAGGTCGTCACCCGTACGCCTTTCTACCATTCAGCGGAGGATCGCGGAACTGCATCGGATCGCGCTACGCCATGATCAACATGAAAATTATACTCGTCTTTCTGGTGCGGGCCTTCCGGTTTCATACCGAGCTTCGCTTCAAAGAAATGCGGCATGAGTTCGGGGTCAGCTTGAAGCTTAACGGTGGACATATGGTTAGGCTTGAGCCTAGATAGAGATAGTTTCTTTAAGGTCCTAGGTTAATATTGCAATCTTGCAGTTTCCTATTTTCAGAAATAAACCATTTTGATACATACTGGTATCTTTTCATATTCAATATTTTTACTAATATTTTGTTTTTTATTACAACAATTCCTTGCTTTCATCGCTCTTCTGACTAAAAATAAACTGATCATTGTGATCTAGTAGGAACATAGAATGAACCGAACGGCATTTTTGTGAATTCATAACGTCCTTTGATCTCACCAGTATCACTGTTTTCTTTCAAAAAAAATAAAAAAATTACAAAAATGACAAAAATGACAAAAATGACAAAAATGACAAAAATGACAAAAATGACAAAAATGACAAAAATGACAAAAATGACCAAAATGACCAAAATGACAAAAATGACAAAAATGACAAAAATGACAAAAATGACAAAAATGACAAAAATGACAAAAATGACAAAAATGACAAAAATGACAAAAATGACAAAAATGACAAAAATGACAAAAATGACAAAAATGACAAAAATGACAAAAATGACAAAAATGAATAAAAAGACAAAAATGACAACAAAATTTTTAAAAAATGTGCAGACCTGTCCGGAGGTCTGCAACCCGGAAGCAACACCGGTGAGCAACCCGATCTCGAACTGCCGACTGACTGACCGACTGACTCGCTGCACGCTTGTGACGAATGACGCGGTATCGGGTTAATCCATTCACACATCCCCCTCCTATCCCAAACAAAATGATTTAATATAATTAAAAAGAAACTGTTTTGAAATCGTTTTTTTTTTTATTAATTAAAAAAAAAAATGCAAATCGACAATAAGTTTGTTTTTGTTTTAGAAAACTCGTCTACTTGGCATTTGCCAGGATGCATAGATGGACTGATGTGAAGTAGGTACAAACAACTTGCGCTACAATTCATGGCCGATGCTTTCATATCTCATTTCCACCTCTCTTTCAATTTCCGTTGAACGAAATCATCCTGAACACTTCGATGAAATTAGATCTCTATTTGATCATCGACTAGCTAAGCGACAATTATTCAAAAAATTGCGAACTATGAAAAACTCAAATAGATATTTTATAACACTATGCAAGCAAGTTGGGTTGTAGTGGTTTCAAACTTAGTCACACGTTTGTTTCTATATTGCCTTTTTTTTGTTTGCGTTCCACAGATTTGATACACGGTTAACATATAATCTATAAAATGGTATTATAAATCAACGATTACTCATTTGAAATCTGAGTTTAATCGAGAAAACCTATTTTCCATATTTCTTTCATTCATTTTCTCGTTTTAACTGCATATCACGAAACTTTAAAATTTAATTGCGGGCAGTTAGAATGAAGATGATGGATCTAAGTTTAACGTGAATTTTAGCTATTGTCGCTGAATCCTAAAACCGGAGTTTTTGTTTGAATCAGCACCGGCGACATTCATTGACGATATATCATGTTGACCAGACGTCTAACAAACATCTTCCAAGTATCGGTACCGGACAACAGCAAGGGCTGTCGACTGCCAAAGTGTTTGTTGAATTGATATAATTTTTTTTTTTACCATTTCTGGTTGGCAAGATTGTAAACTACCAGCGTTAAAGCTTCAGTTATCAACTGCATCAAAATATTATTAAATCGCGATATACAAAAACTTGCCGGGGAAAAACCCGTGTGATGAATTTCTAATTGGCTAATTGTGATATCTAACGAACTAATTGTGTATTTCGATCCAAATTCATGAGGATAAGCTCAAAGCTCACGCACAAAACATGGTTTATTTTGTATTGTACTTTTGTATATTGTAAGTACTCATCTTGTATTTTTTTTTTCTCAAACTTTCCTACAACCCGCTTGGTTCAAATCGGTAAAATTACGAAATGACCTCTCGGCGCTTTAAAAACTATAACTGTTCCCTCAAGATGCTATCGAGGTTTGCTATTCACCCTTAAAACTCGACATACACTTTTTCATTTTTTTTTCAATTGTCAACTTAATGCGCTAGAAATTTCAAACTATTTGTTCTGGCTGTTTTCTAGACTTTCTCATTGTTTTCTATTATCTCAAGCTGTCTCCTCAATCAACTTATTTATTAATTTAATGAGATACCGAAACCGTCCTCTCAACATACTTTTCGTTTCCAGGAGCAGTTATTACTCAGTTGAAATCCTATCGAGCTGCTCTCTCGAAACGTTCCATAGTTCTTATATCAAACTGTTTAGTTCGAGTTTATTCCTTGAATGGGAAAACTGTTCTTTAAATTGTGTTTTGTCAATTCAAAACTATCCTGTAAGCTCGCATGAAATCAATACATCAATTTATACGAGCTATCACCTGGACACGCTTTATTGTTCATTCTTATTATAAGCAATCTTCAATCTGTCCTCTTGATACCCTTTCTTCTTTCTTTCAAGTTGTCCCCTCGACACGCTCATAGGTGCATCATTTCTCAAGCTGTTCTCCGAACTCGCTAGATTTTCAAATTAATTTCAAAAAGTCAACACGATTTTTTTCAAATTGAAAGTAGTCCTCTCGACTCGCTTTAAATTTCAATCTTATTTCAAGCTGTCATCTTAACCGACCTTCTAATTTCAAGCTGTTCTCTCAATTCGCTTGAAATTTCTATTGATGCTTTCAGGCTGTCCTCTCAACTCGCCATTCAATTTTAAGCTGTCCTCTCAACTCGCCTGACAATTTCAAGCTGTCCTCTCAGCTCGCTTGAAATTTATATCGATACGTTTAGGCTGTGTTCTCAACTCGCCTGTCAATTTCAAGCTGTCCTCTCAACTCGCTTGAAATTGCTATCGGTACTTTCAGGCTGTCCTCTCAACTCGCTTTTCAACTTCAAGCTGTCCTCTCAACTCGCTTGAAATTGCTATCGATACGTTTAGGCTGTCCTTTCAACTCGCCTTCCAATTTCAAGCTGTCCTCTCAACTCGCTTGAAATTTCTATCGATACGTTCAGGCTGTCCTCTCAACTTGCCTTCCAATTTCAAGCTGTCCTCTCAACCCGCTTGAAATTGTTAACATGATCAAGCTGTCCTCACGACTTGCTTAAAATTTAATTTTTATTTCATGTTGTCTTCTCAACGAAACTTCAATACTTAATTCACCAATTCCAGTTTCGGTATTATTTCACAACCCGCCGGTAACTACATGTCACTTAATGAGTATTCGAATTACTCATTTTATCACGGTAATTAACAAACTGATTGATTTTCAATCAAGTTTGATGAAAATAAACTCAGCGTGAATCGATGACCACGTTTGTTTACTTTTTCGGTTCGGTATTTTTTCGGTTTTTATAATTTCTTGTTTTTATGCAATGTAACAAGAAATTACCTGTAACGGTCGCCAAATGTGCAGACCTGTCCGGAGGTCTGCAACCCGGAAGCAACACCGGTGAGCAACCCGATCTCGAACTGCCGAGGAAACTGTGCGCTACTCGGCTAGTACGCTTGCTGGCCGACTGACTGACCGACTGACTCGCTGCACGCTTGTGACGAATGACGCGGTATCGGGTTAATCCATTCACACAGAAAGGAATTACTTTATTTTTTTTATTGAGCTTGAGCTTGAGCTTGAGCTTGCTAGCTTGAGCTTGCTAGCTTGAGCTTGCTATCAACTACGGTCCACCTGCGGCCCCTCCTGGCCAATGGCATAATGGTTGCACTCCGTGATTGGTTCGAGATAATCAACATTGCACAATGAACCAAATGAAAGGTGCTGGGTACAAGCATCACAATCTCACTGTACAGTTTTGAGAATCTCACTTTCAATACGAACCAATAACGACGCCGGCCAAGTCCATGTAGTCGATAGAAGGAAGGGAAGTGCAGCACATGTGATGATTTGTTTTGCGGAGACCGGCTGTACGCCATCCCTCCACAAATCTCACGCTGAGTGTTTGGGGGTAAAGGTAATGTAGCATGGACTGTCACCTTGGTAAGCGACGTAGCCACTAAAGCCTAAGCTCCTATGCTCCTAAAATTCCTAAGTTTCCTATCGAAACTCCTATTTTCTCCTATTGAGGCGAATTTAGTAAACGATGAGATTTTTATTTTCAGAGAGTGTAAGCAAATTTTAACAAATTTCGAAATCTTACTAAGTTTTTTTCGCAACGTTATATTAAGTAGCTCATTCCCTAAACTTATTGAAACCAACTCCAAATAGTGCTTAATTTATTACCAATGTTGTTTAGATAACACATTTATGCAATTGATTTGATTGGTTTATATCAATTTAGAATTCTATGGTGATATAATTTATCATTTTAATCAATAAATTTTTCGTTGGAACAATTACGGTGTAATCCATTAAATGTCACCTAGCCCATAATAATTTAAAAAAACATAATATCAGAGGAAATACGTTCAAAACTCATAAAGTTCAATGAACAAAAACAAAAGTCTGGGAAACTTGAAAAAATCATTTAAATGCACTGTATTCTTACTTTCACAAATCAAGGAAAGAATTATCATTCATGAATCAACCTTAATCAGAACCATATTCGAATGCTGATTCATTATTCATTTACCATACTCAAAATAATTCATAAGTTTTACGATTATTTTATTGGAATTGGTTTTCCATATGCTATTGTAACTAATCTTGGCCTCGTTTAAAAAAATACTCAGAAATATTCAAATTGTTTTCGAATTTCAATGTAATGTATAATAAAAAGTTTTCCAATCGAAAAACTGATCTATCGAATGTCTCTCTTTTTTAAAAGTTCTTGTAAAATTTTAAACAAAAAGAATTTTCATTAAAAATCCCAAATCTTCTTTCGGAGAACGGTAATAAGAGCCGTGTTTTTCGGAAGAGCAATTTCGCATTTGATTTCTTCATTTCTAGTAAAACAGCAGGATGAATAAGAAAGGCTATCGGTTAGCAAGATCAATAACAAACAGTTATTTTTTTAACCCTCCAAAGCCGTTCGGGTCAATATGACCCGAAGCGCACATTTCAAACATCTTTATCATCATTCCAATATACTGATGAACTGGTAGTTTTGACAGACCAAGTATGTTCTATGAAAATAATGATCAAATTAACGCCAAAAAACTAAAATTTGAGTTTTTAAAATCGGTTCATTGAGAAATGAAATACAGCTAAGCAAAGCCAAAACTGGATGTCGTTTTTTTAAAGTAAGAATTTTTTCTACCGGAAGATCTGTCATAGCGGTAAAAACTTTCATTGGACCCCAACATATCTATACATTGTCGGATAGATGGATTCTTGACAATTTCAAACAGCAATGAAATAATTAAATACAGAAAAGCTCTCAGAAGTTATGAGTATTTTAAAAATAAAATTGATTTTTCGGACTTTTAACTTTCTGAACAAGTTTCTGAAAACCTGGTAATACATATCGACTTTATTTTGAAATGTTGAGTAATTAGAATAAATTACCTACACAATGAATATAATATCATCAAAATCGGTTAACATTTACAGCCAGGAGAACGAAATCAAATTACAACGCATATTTCCCCGAAACGGATATTTAGCGAACGGCTTTGGAAGGTTAAACGTATGTGATCGTGGTAATTTTTTTACAAAATATTAGAGGATATCAACTGCCTGATCTGATATACGAATATACTAGGAAATGCACCACGACAAAGCCTAATGTATATTTTCGAATAACTATTTTTACTTATCCTTGGACAAAATTGCTCTAATACCTCACAAATCTTTCGAGTTCAATCGAGAAATCTGCGTATGGTGTGAATGGTTCTAACGATAAAAATTAATTTGAATTATTGTCAATGAAAATGGGATTCTCGTTTCTGGTTATTTAACTTGATATCTGTATTGGTGTTGATTTTTAAATGTTGCTTTTCATCCCTTGTAATCAATCACTTGGAACTTTTACTCTCACCTATTTATATGTATTTGCACGTTTGAGATTCTTCACAATTCAAAAACGAAAAATTTGTAATTAGTGTAAAAATATTTCATGAAATTATCATATTTTTAAAAATGTTATATTCAAATTTCCTAAGTTTAGAAAAAGTAAAAACCAAATAAGATTTCGCCGAGAGCTCTAATTATGCAATTTTAATAAAAATTACAAAAAAGAACCTTTCCTGGCGTAACAGTAAAAACTAGAAAGCAATCAAAGTAACCGTTGGACGATTTCGCAGAACGCTCGCGCACACACCACACATACAAGATTTTTCTATTCGAAACCACACTTTCCTGCCGTTTTACGATGAAACCGTACTGGCAGATTCATGCCTTAAGAATAGTTAGAATAATCATGCTTATAAAAAAGATCTTCAGTTGGGAGAAAAAGTTGAAATTTGAAATAAACTTAGCTGTTGTTAATGGTGTTAATGCTAGTAGGCCTCCATGGTTTGATGATGTTGATAGTTCAGCGTTTTTTTTTTCACTCTTTCACCCTTTCCCTTCCATCCAGCACAAAAAATGAACAAACTGAACCAACCATTGAACTTAACACTTTCTAAACTACTGGTTGATTTGATCAATCGATTCTAAATCGCAAATTTTGATTAGCGTTAACACCATTATGGTCAGTAGAAACAAACAAATTTACACCCGTTCGACCGAATATCCAAATCACAAAAATGACGACGTCCATTTGTAAAAGTTTCAATTTTTAACTTGCATATTTTGCACTTTCAACTTTCCGTTTCTTCTCTTCACATTGTATCATATCATACTTCATTTCC
Source organism: Uranotaenia lowii (assembly GCF_029784155.1). Taxonomy (NCBI): domain Eukaryota; kingdom Metazoa; phylum Arthropoda; class Insecta; order Diptera; family Culicidae; genus Uranotaenia; species Uranotaenia lowii. Next base: position 4,130,606 of record NC_073691.1, read on the forward strand.
ATTTTATTGCATTTTTCACAATTCAAACAATGAGCATCGTGGAAAAAGTATGCATTTAATACACGAACGCCGTTCTCGAAAAATTTTTTATTCCGGGAAAGGAAAAAAAATACGAGGAATAACGATGCAAAACGCGACCGTCGAAAATAAACGCGACTGCACTCGAGCAAGGCCAACTTAGGTTTCCTATTTTTTTTTATTCCATAGTTAATTATTTTAGTAAGAACTCATTTATTTTTTTAAATAATACATTTACATTGATACTTTGGTTACAGCCACAAGGGAACAATACTTATCTCGGTTCAAGCCTAACTAAATGGCCCCCGAAAAGTTTAAGCGTGGCTCCAAATTCGTACCTCATATCTTTGAAGCGAATGTCGGTGTGGAACCGGAATGCTCGCACCAAAAATATGAGCAAGATCTTCATATTGATCATCGCATAACGAGCCCCGATGCAATTTCGCGAACCTCCACTGAAAGGTATAAAGGCGTACGGATGCCGACCCTTCGCTCGTTCCGGCGAAAATCGTTCCGGATCGAATTCATCCGCATCGGGACCCCAAAATTCCTTCCTTCGATGGAGTGCCCAAATAGAAATGGCCAATATATTTCCCGACGGAATCGTTACGTCGTCCAACTTCACAGGACCATGACTCTGACGCAAAATCAGCGGTCCAACCGGACATAACCTCATACACTCGTTTAGGAATATCTCCATGAAGGTCATCTTCTTAAGCCGGTCTACCACGAATTCGATGTCGTTTTCGAATGGTTCCGTTTCATCGGGAAAGTGCTCCATTATCTCCCGGTACAGGTGATCCTGATGCTCCGGAAACATTCCCATCATGAGACTGACGAAGGATAGGGTGTAGCCGGTAGTGTCACTCGTCTAAAAATTTGTAATTTTTATTTCTGAAGTCAATAACATTTGTGAAACCCGAACATACCCCAACGAGAACGACCAAGGTGTTGTGGACGATTTCCTGCTCCGTCAGCGAGTGGGCCACCATCAGCATCTGGTCCATGAAGATGTCCGGTTTGTGTACCTTGATCGTGTCCTCGTCGACCTCTTCCGGTTTGCTTTGAAGCTTGGTTTCCAGGGCCTTTTTCCTTTTCTCTAAAACCTGAAATCAAAACCATTGAAACATGAAATTTAAGTCAAATTTTTTTATTGTTTTAACAATTTTGGCAATTTGTCAATTATTTAAATTCTCATCATAATCGCTATATTAAAAATTCGATAAGGTACACCGGGGTAAGAGTGAATGGTTTTTCGTATAGTTCAACTTTAAAAAATCATTAAAAAATCAGCAGTGAAGCAATTTTCATAAAATTACATTCAATGTGATGCAAAACATGTTGTTTACAAACGCTGAAGAGATGAGCTCGATAGAAGCAAAGCGAGAAAAGTTGTCACGTAAATTGTATTGGACTGCTGGTGTCTTCACTTACCCCGCTTTATGAGGTAAGTGTGTACGGTAGATTTTCCCTTTGATTTCTCAGGAAATTTTCAAAAAATTTGTGTTTTCTTGGATGAATACGTTACATTATTGCTCGAGCCGTCCAAAATTTTGTAAAAAATTTCATGATACTATAAGTAAGGCATCTTTCAATAATCATTGTGTGTAATTTATGTTGAAACACACGAGATCCAATTTTATTAAAAACACAGAACAAACAAGTACTTTATCCAACTTTTCATGATCCGAATGCTAAATATAGCTAAATAATACAATTCATGAAGGATGAAGGACAGAAAATTGAAAAAATGTGTAATCATCAAGTCTTTTTAAAGCCGTCCACACTTACCCCAGGCAGGGGTTGGAGACAAAATTTTAGTTTTTTGTAAACAAACTCTTTTTTCTCCATTTTTAACCGCCGTTTCTTTTCCTGACTGGTTGTTTGGAATGTAAGGATTGTTTCAATGTAGAGTTTTTCATCGAGAGGCAGCTAGTTTACGAGAAATTTGCAATTGAAAAAGATGCACATCAACTCTACATCGTAGTTGAAAATAGAAAATTCCAAAAAAGTCGCTGTAAACATCCGTTATTGTCTGAATTGTATCTTTTTCACAGTTATTGGATGGATTGCAAGTAAATTGAACATTCTGCATTAAAAGTTTGAAAAAATAGTGCACAGTATTGTTTTAATTGCCATCGTTCACACTTACCCCGGTATACCTTACTTAAATGCTCTATATCTCACTTGAATATCGATCGATTTGAAGAAAATGAACAAAAGCCGCCTCAAGTGCTAGACATCAGATTTTCCTTTTTTTAACGTAAAGTTTTTGGCTGGAAACCTGCCAGGTGCCCGCTAAAGAGTTGGTTTTGCTGATCTTTACGTTACTTTTCAAAATAGCTTCCCGCTAGCGTTTACAATATCTTGCATTTTACCACCATATTTTGTTTATTTTTACTGTGGGCAGCTTTTTTACTTTGCTGAAATGGAGTCAGGCCTGTTCATCAGTCAGCTTGAATAACTAGTAAAACAAACTCTTTTTTGTCACTATCCCAATCGAAATTTTTGATTTGCGCTTGATATAACCTCTAATATTCTTGAGTCAATCATCTTCACTTCATGAATAGTGAAAATTAGAATGAATTAGCTCACTGTTAGATCCCCTCCTTAGTAACAATTTTAGTTTTATTATGGTCAGCAAAATATCGTTAGGACTATAGCATTAACCTCCATAAAAAGCTAAAGCGCATTGTAAAACATTACCAAAACTCTAATAAAGCCAAAATCTGGCTATTTGACCCTATCCCAAAAATGTCATCATGGCCAATCATTATTTTGGTCATTATTGAGATATTATTCTGACTGGATCGATCGACTGTGCACCGAACCGAGGATTGCCGTGGAATCCTTTAACAATGGAGCAACTAAACGACCTTGACCTGGCTGACGATATTGTTTTGCTCGCCCAAACACAACCAGATATGCAGAGCAAACTCGACGACCTCACCGAAAGTTCCAAGGTAGCAGGTCTCAAAGTCAATGTCGGAAAGACCAAGTCGATGGAGATCAACACAGGAAATCCCTCCAGTTTCATGGTAGCTGGGCAACAAGTTGAGAAAGTGGAGTGCTTCCAGTATCTTGGTAGCCAGATAACGCCTGATGGTGGTACCAGGAAAGACATCGAAACCCGGACCAGAAAGGCCCGATTTGCGTTTGCGAGTCTCCGAAACATCTGGCGGTCACGCCAGATCTCTCTACGAACAAAAATCCGAATCTTCAACTCAAACGTCAAATCCGTATTGCTGTACGGGTGCGAAACTTGGTGCACATATGCGGTGACGACGCGAAAACTGCAAGTATTTGTAAACCGCTGCCTGCGGAACATCATCCGCGCTTGGTGGCCTGGCAACTGGATTTCGAATGAGGAACTACATCGCCTGTGTCATCAAAGGGCGCTAGAAATCGAGATTCGGGAACGTAAGTGGAGATGGATTGGGCACACGCTGCGAAAAGATGAAAACGAGATTTGCAGAGAGGCGCTAGATTGGAATCCAGAAGGTCATCGAAGAAGAGGCAGGCCCAGAAACTCGTGGCGGCGAAGCCTAGCCGCTGAAATTCGAACTGTCGACGAGAATCTTGACTGGGACCAGGTGAAGACGCTGGCTCCGGATTGTCAACAGTGGAGGTCTTTTACCACGGCCCTATGCACCGGAGGATCGGCGCGGGATCATTAAGTAAGTAAGTAAAATTGAGATATGGTCTAGTAAAATTAATAACAAAAAAGCAACCATATTATGAGCATCTTTTCTACTGCCAGTCAAGATTTTAGGCAAAATGTGTATGAAACAGTATCTTAAAATAAATGCGCCTCGTCAAATTTGATGGTCAATCATAATGAAATTGATGAAAAATAGGTCTGAAAAAATATTTTCAAATACTTGCATAGTGAATCCATCAAGATAGCGTCATTTTATGCCTTTCGATTTTGCAACCAACATGGCGTTAGTCAATTCAATGCTATGTAGCTTTTTTATGGTCAGATAAATGGTTAATTAGTGTTATAATGGTTTAATAATGACCACAAAAACAGCTAAAATTTGACGTTTCTCTCGCAAGCCAACCAATTACCAGATCCCTGCAACGTTACACGATTTGTCTATGTATCGTGTGACCAACATCTTTTAAACAAGTCTTGGTGAATCTCGTTTTTAAGCTTTTTTCTTAGATTTAAGCTTTTTTTGCCTTGAGAGCATAGGAGATGAAAGCTCAAATCTGAAGAAAAAAGCTTAAATCTGTCAAAAAAGGGGAAATTTGAGGGGAAATACGAGAGATGTGCTCCACACGGTTTGTATAACATTGCCGGGAAGTGCCAATTACACGCTTGGGGTGAGTTCCTCATATCTGAGTTGTTACCCAAGCAACCAAAAGTCTCATATCACTAATCACTAATCACTAATCGTACTTCCACATCCAGAACTTAAGTCTGAGTCCCGAAGAATAATAAAAACATGTTATTATTCTTCTTGTCTTTGTTCATGCTTTTAATTATGTTAACATCAAAACATTAAAATAATTAAGAACATGAAATGGTCGGGCCTACTATGGAGCAGAGAACGCAGAGACGTCAGGAACAAAGGGAAAGAAGAAGCGTGGACCACCAGTACCATACGCTCCGAGCCAAGCAACCAAAAGTCTCATATCTACTTAAACTCGTTCCTCCAAAGTTCGAATTTCGCTGAACAAAGGTTCCAAAGGGAATTGGTACCGAATTTTCTCGAATGTGAGCATGAAAGTTACAAAAGGTTCCTCAAATAGCCTTCTATGGACTTGAAGTTCCAAAACGTTTCTCAAATAGCTTTTTTTGTGACATGTCAATGGCATTCACACAGTATAAAAGTTACAAATTAGATCTCAAATAGCCTTCTGTGAACTTCAAGTTCCAAGAAGTTCCTCAAATAGCCTTTTCTGTGACATGTCAATCGCATCATTCAGAATGAAAGTCACAAATTGGGTCTCAAATAGCCTTTTATGGACTCGAAGTTCCAAAAAGTTCCTCAAATAGCATTTTCTGAGACATTTCCGCCATTTCATGAATATGTAATGCGAACGAACATCACAAAAGGGCATATAATAAATAAATCATTTTTTGGAGCTTGGAAATTGTTGAAATGTATAATTCATATTGCAAGTTCAACTCAGAACAACTTAAAGCTAACTCGCGAATGATTGTTTTTGAAAAGAGTAAATACTTTGACTTTATAAAATTTCGACCAAACGTATTTACTTACCACGAATTTATCACACATTGAAAGTTAGTTGAAGCAATTCATTAATTAAATATCATGATAAAATCAAGAATTTGTATAATTTTATGCGTAACAGTTATAAACATAGAATTTCCTTTTTTTTTATTTTTAAACCGGTATTATTTTAACGGATGAATGATTTATACGCCGTTTCGTAATGTTTCTTAGTAACACGCCGTTTCGTAATGTTTTGTATGGAAACACGTAAAACACATCAAATATCTGCTTGTTGTGTTCAAATATAAGCGCGTGGAGACAAATCACAACAACACCAATTTGTTGTACTCAGTTCATGCTTTAATGTGGTTTATTAGTTTTAAAAATCCACTTGCACGTTTTTGCAACAAACGCTCGTGAAGTTGAGTAAAAATAAAACTTTAAGTTGCAATAAGTTGGCTAGGAAACGTCGTAGAATGTTGAAATTTTGTGCAAAACGTAGGATTTGAATGTTCCAACAAATGTTCAGAACATCTTATTCATGTAAATCCTCATCTAACTATAGTTAAGTTTAAAAAACTAACTTTAAAATAACTTTCCAAATAAAACCTTTATAACTCTGTTGTGAAAAGAGATAGAGTTTTGATGTATTCAACAAAGTTTCATATTTTTACGTATTCTACAACTTTGTACTGTAAAGTAAAGCTCTATCTTTTGAAATAAAAAAGTTAGAATTTTCAATTTGTTTATAGTGAACTTTGACAAACTTTTTATGCTTTCAAGTTATGAAGCATGTTTGAAGAAGCAAATGTTCTGAAGACACTTAAGAGATAAGATAAAAAACAGAAGCGCTACGAAAAAAGTTCCACTTTTAGCCTTTTCGGACCACAGTGCATCGGCGGGGGTGATGCTACTATGCTGTCGGCCGAGGGGGTTTCCGGAGGCACACATAAACTTTCTTTCGGCGGGATTATCAGGGGTTCCCAACAGTCGTCTTCCGGTCAGAAATACGGCTTATCCAGACGGTCCGCTCAAACTCCAACCTGGCGATGTTCACTCCACGAGGTAACGGGGGAGGTGGCTCGTAATTTCCGACGACGATCCCCAAACCAGAACCTTCATTGAAGGTTTCCTTCAAATGATAAAATTAACTTAGGTAATATTGTTTCAGCTAATATCTCAACCAATCAGATGACCTAATTCGGTCGGCTTATTTCACGCTTCAGCGTAGTCACGGCACTTGACAAGCTTGGACTTTTTGCTTTGTCACGACTTCTCACTTCAGAGTGACCACTTGGAATAAAACCTCTGAATTCGCATTGGCGGTCAGAACCCACGTTTCCCTAGCCTGATACCGCGAAATCTCGTGTCAGTTACTGATTGGTCAGTTTTCTAGTTGTATGACGACTTCAAATCTTTATTTAGCTTTTTGGCGCTAGTATCGTTTAAGAGACTCGAGGGATCTTAAAACTCGCTTCAATATTTTTCAAATTTGAATCTTTACTAGGGTTGTACCCACATTTAAACTATATCTTTTGTGACACAGTTACAACTATTGAATAAATTCTCCTAAGTTTAAAATGTTTTTTTTTTCCTTATCGAGAATACGCATTTCAAATGGTAATTTTTTTTCTTTGAAATTCACGATTCTACAGCGGAATTTTTCAATCAATCCTTTCACTGAAGATGTATAAAAAAGGGTAAAATTAAATAAAAAGAAAATAACAATCATTACAATTTTTCAATTAATTTTTAATAACGGTAGATTTTTAACCTTATCTGACATTTATTTGAGAGTTCAGATTTTTTTATATCTGATGTTATATTTCAAGTAGATTCTACATATTTCTGTGCATTAATTTTTGTGCCCGAAGCTTTTTTCGAAATTTTGATTTTCATTCTTTTTCTTGTGTTTCGAAAAAATTGATTTCAAATTCGAAAACTTGACTGCTTAGAATTCATTTTCAAGCAAGTTTCTAGTTCAGAATTAGGAACATCATTTTGATATTTGTCAATAACCGGAAATAGCATCGATTTAAAACATTCATTCTGATTTGTTTTGAAAATTTTGATTTATTTTATCAATAAAATTTATTATTTTTTAAGTTTCTGTTATTATCATATATAAGAAAATTGTTTAGGTATCAATTTCCTTATTTATTGTAAATTGTTGGTATTGTTATTATTTTTGGCTAAATTTGAATTTTGAACCCCCCTTCATGGACGGGTCTTCCTCACGGGCCTGGTAGGACATATAAACAAAATAGCTCAACACTGGGCAAATTTGGTTAAATAACACTCTGCTCAAATGGCTTCGGTAAAATCAAGAGGTAGATTTGAGTTTCTGAGAAAACTTCACGTATGATAAATGCTATTCCAGACACTCAAACCGGCGACTTTGTTTTTTTTTTTTTATTTTGGGTTCGAATTTTCCAATTTTGCATCGTACGGTTTATATAGAAGACCACAGACAATCACAACACTTATCATCGAGGGGCGACCCTACACTTATGAACTTTGGTCAAACAGTTTATATCTAGCTATTTTTGAGTCTCCCATTGGGACTTTCCAGATTTTTTCACGATCCTGCCCAAAGAATTTATTCAACCTTCTGAGTAGGACGATATCTCAAAAACTACTTGATAGAACGTCACAAAAATGTGCACATTTTATAATAAAATATGATTTTCATCATTTGAAACATAAGTCCAAAATTCTTTAGTAATCGCATTTTTAAGGCTCATGCCTCAAATATTTTTCCTTGCGTAACTTTTGATCCTATCAATGGAACTTTTCGGAAACTTCAGACATGCTAGTTTTATATTTCAAGAACTTGGTAATTGAATTTTAAATTTCTATCCATTTAATTATATTTATGTGCTCACATTTGACTCGATTCAAACGTTGTTAATACTAATAAATCATCTGTTCGCACGCTATCACAAATCGATACTTTTGCAAACAAATTCAGCTACCTGATCGAATCTATTAACCATTTCTAACAAACTGTTAGACGATGTTTAGAGCTTGTTGTATAGATAGATATCAACAACAAATCCAAAATGCGATCGTGCTTTTGAAGTCAGAAGAAAAGTTAAAATTTCATGTTTTAACTGTTTCCAATTTCAAGTTTTGAATGTTGATGTTGATGATTGAATGTTGATGGTTCCGGAGCCAGAATGAATGAGATTTCTAATCTCGATTCTAGATCACTAGATACAGCTCTACTAAATCAATCGTGACTCACCGCATACGCAACCTTTTCGCCATATTTGAGCGACTCCATCTCCTGTCGATATCGGTCGGTAAACCGATAGATAAAGTCCGGAAAGAGGTGCGCCTGCAGCATTCGGTGCGAGGTCAGCGTAAAGTAGCGCTTCAGGTGCTTCACCAGATCGCTGACTTGCTGCTCGGTCAAATAATTCTCCCCGAAGGCAGCCTGGGACGTGATCTCCAAACTGCACCGACAGATGTACTCCAGTATGTCAAATGTGCCCTCGATTTGACCCAGTGTTTGCACCAACTTGCGCGAACCTTTTTCCATAATCGGTATGAAGCTGTGCAAAATGCGCAAGTTGAACGTTGGGTTCAGCAGTTTCCTCTGCACCTTCCATCGATCATCTGTGTGTGAGAAAATTTATGCTGTTTTCTGAATACGATCGCTTACTGGTTTTTTTTTTCTTAAACCACTCACGCTTAGCGCCCAGCAGACTATTTTGCATCCGCAGAAAATCGTAAATAAACGGTTTGTTCAAACAGTTCGGATCGTTCAATATGGCCTGCACCAGATCCGGATGGCTGGTTCCGAAAAACATGAACGGTCCAATCCACGCTTTCGAAAGACGATCGTTTTGGGTCGAAAAACCCTCGGCAAAAATGGAAAACTTCTCGACCGAATTCGAAAAAATCAGCTTGTAATCATTTTTGAAAAATGGAAACCGGGTAAAACCTCCGAAGGGGATACTTTCGGCATATCGGTACTTCCATTGGAGCAACTTCAAGTACAGGAACATGATCGAAACCAAAAAAAGCACAATCAGCGGCAGCTGCGTGATGAGATCCATCGTTGTTGGCAGGGAATTTTCGGGTGCTTCTGATCAGACCCGAGCTAGGGCAACGACTAAACGGCTTAGATCAAAACCAGAACCACCTGCTTCTAACGCGGTATTTGATTACTCGGAATCGCAAGCTATCAAAAGCAGTTCTCAGTCGATGGTTATTGCTTTGCTGCTTGGAAAAACATTGTAACCGCACGATATGCCAGTTCCAGTTGATCTTCAATAATGAGCATTGGCCTGTCGACTGTACAGGTATCTACAAGATAAATAAATTCAATTGAGGAAAAAAAGTTCTCATCAATGAAATCATATTCATTAGCATACCTGCCCGGCTTTAGTTATCAGCTGTTCAACCTCCAGTAGTTTACTCACTTTAATTCGCTCATGGAAATAAACTTGACGGTCTTTTGTGGAAAAATCCACCTGGGGGTGTTTTGATTCTAAATATGTATAACCTTATCAACAGTCATACCAATCAAATTGGTACATATACCAAAATTACTTATTTTTAAATTTTCCAGCATTCAACTGTTACTGTACTTTAGACTTCTCTACCTCAACTGAACCTCAAATCATTCGAATAAAATTAATTTGGATTGTGCATGGGCAACTAGATACATTTGTTAAGTGTTCAACAACGATCGAAATGCGTTTAGAGACCAATAATGCATGCGAACATGTTTTGACCGTTCGCAGCAGGCCTTGCATGAAAGAACTGTTTTGTGATTCATCGTCAGCCCCAGTTTGTTATTTTGGTCTCTCACGTGTTTCTTCGGAGGAAATTTTTTATCGCGTTTTGAAACTATCGTGAATCTCGAGATAAGGGAAAGTAAAACGACAACATTCGACAAAGTTGTAAAATAGATTAAAATCTTTAATGGCAAATTCTCAAAAAATCCTTTTGCGATGCCAAAAAAAAAGTTATATTATTCTCATTTCAGTTTTCTGAAAATTATGTAGTTATAGTTCAATTGTTTAATTTTTTTTAGCATTGAAACTTGATAATCTACGCAAAATCTCAATACTTCATTGAAATTTCAAATAATAAATCTCAAATAACATAAGTCCGATTTACCAAAGTGTCTCAAATTGCGACGGTTTGAAAGGCACTGGCCTAAAATCGAAACATGTTTTCAGAAATAAAGAAAAGAAAACAAAACCATGGAAAACTCGAGTCAATTTAGTCTAAAATGGCACTTAAGGTCACAGTCAAAGTTGTGCAAAATTTTACAAAACCTTTTTTGGAGACAAGGCGTAAGGCTCTGAATTCTCCTACATCTGTTGATATGAACATTATGATATTTCACCCGAAGCTTTTATTTAATTTGTTTTTAAATAACGACTACGAAAAAAGGTGTCCATTTACATCCGTAAACACTCCTTGGAAAAAATCTGACAAAAAAAAATCTAAATTCCTGAGGGGACTCTCTAGAGTTCCTGGAGGGACTCTCTAGAGTTCTTGAGGGGACTCTCTAGAGTTCCTGAGAGGACTCTCTAGAGTTCCTGAGGGGACTCTCTAGAGTTCCTGAGGGGACTCTCTAGAGTTCCTGAGGGGACTCTCTAGAGTTCCTGAGGGGACTCTCTAGAGTTCCTGAGGGGACTCTCTAGAGTTCCTGAGGGGACTCTCTAGAGTTCCTGAGGGGACTCTCTAGAGTTCCTGAGGGGACTCTCTAGAGTTCCTGAGGGGACTCTCTAGAGTTCCTGAGGGGACTCTCTAGAGTTCCTGAGGGGACTCTCTAGAGTTCCTGAGGGGACTCTCTAGAGTTCCTGAGGGGACTCTCTAGAGTTCCTGAGGGGACTCTCTAGAGTTCCTGAGGGGACTCTCTAGAGTTCCTGAGGGGACTCTCTAGAGTTCCTGAGGGGACTCTCTAGAGTTCCTGAGGGGACTCTCTAGAGTTCCTGAGGGGACTCTCTAGAGTTCCTGAGGGGACTCTCTAGAGTTCCTGAGGGGACTCTCTAGAGTTCCTGAGGGGACTCTCTAGAGTTCCTGAGGGGACTCTCTAGAGTTCCTGAGAGGACTCTCTAGAGTTCCTGAGGGGACTCTCTAGAGTTCCTGAGGGGACTCTCTAGAGTTCCTGAGGGGACTCTCTAGAGTTCCTGAGGGGACTCTCTAGAGTTCCTGAGGGGACTCTCTAGAGTTCCTGAGGGGACTCTCTAGAGTTCCTGAGGGGACTCTCTAGAGTTCCTGAGGGGACTCTCTAGAGTTCCTGAGGGGACTCTCTAGAGTTCCTAAGGGGACTCTCTAGAGTTCCTGAGGGGACTCTCTAGAGTTCCTGAGGGGACTCTCTAGAGTTCCTGAGGGGACTCTCTAGAGTTCCTGAGGGGACTCTCTAGAGTTCCTGAGGGGACTCTCTAGAGTTCCTGAGGGGACTCTCCAGAGTTCCTGAGGGGACTCTCCAGAGTTCCTGAGGGGACTCTCCGAAGTTCCTGAGGGGACTCTCCAGAGTTCCTGAGGGAACTAACCAGAGTTCCTGAGGGGACTCTCCAGAGTTCCTGGAGAGACTCTCCAGAGTTTCTGAGGGGACTCTACAGAGTTCCAGAAGAGACTCTACAGAGTTCCAGAAGAAACTTTACAGAGTTCCAGAAGGGACTCTCCAGAGTTCCTGAGGAAACTCTCCAAAGTTCCTGAGGAAACTCTCTAATGTTCCTGAGGGGACTCTCCAGACTTCCTGAGGGGACTAACCAGAGTTCCCGAGGGGACTCTCCAGAGTTCCTGAGCAGACTCTCCAGACTTCCTGAGGGGACTCTCCAGACTTCCTGAGGGAACTCTACAGAGTTCCAGAAAGGATTCTCCAGAGTTCCTGAGGGAACTTTACAGAGTTCCAGAAGGGACTCTCCAGACTTCCGGAGAGGGCTTTCACGAGTTCCTGAGAGGACTCTCCAGAGTTCCTGAGGAGACTCCAGAGTTTCTGAGGAAACTCTCCAAAGTTCCTGAGGGGACCCTCCAGAACTCCTGGAAGGACTCTCAATAGTTCCTGAGAGGACTCTCACGAGTTCCGTAGGAGACTCTCCAGAGTTCCTGAGGAGACTTCCCAGAGTTCCAAGGAGACTTTCCAGAGCTCCTGAGGAAACGCTCCAGAGCTTCTGAGGGAACTCTCCGTACAACAGAGACAGAGTAGACCTGATGTGTTGTGAGAGTTCCTGAAGGTACTCTCCAGAGTTCCTGATGGGACTCTTCAGAGTTCTTGAGGGGACTCTCCAGATTTCCTGAGGGTACTCTCCAGAGTTCCTGAGGAGACTCTCCAGAGTTTCTGAGAGAACTCTCCAGAGTTCTTGAGGGGACTTTCCAGAGCTCCTGAGGGGACTCACCAGACTTTCTGCGAGGACTCTCACGAGTTCCATAGGAGACTCTCCAGAGTTCCTGAGGAGACTTTCCAGAGTTCCTGAGGAGACTTTCCAGTTTCTGAGGGAACTCTCCGAACAACAGAGACAGAATAGACCTGATGTGTTGTAAGAGTTCCTGAGAGGACTCTTCTGACTTCCTGAGAGGACTCTCAAGAGTTCCTTAAGAGACTCTCCAGAGTTCTTGAGGGGACTAACCAGAGTTCCTGAGGGGACTCTCCAGAGTTCCTGAGGGGACTCTCCAGAGTTCCTAAGGGAACTCTCCAGAGTTCCTGAGGGGATCTCCAGAGTTCCTGAGGGGACTCTCCAGAGTTCCTGAGGGGACTCTCCAGAGTTCCTGAGGGGACTCTCCAGAGTTCCTGAGGGGACTCTCCAGAGTTCCTGAGGGGACTCTCCAGAGTTCCTGAGGGGACTCTCCAGAGTTCCTGAGGGGACTCTCCAGAGTTCCTGAGGCGGCTCCCAGGGGTCTTTCCAGAGTTCCTGAAGGAAATCTCCTGAGTTCCTGAGGGGACTCTCCATAGTTCCTGAGGGGACAATCAAGAGTTTCTGAGGGACTCTCCAAAGCTACTGTGGGGATTCTCCAGAGATCCTGAGGGGGCTCTCCAGAGATCCTCTATATAGCTCTTGAAGATATCTTCTAGAATTTCGTGAAGGCAAACATTCAGGAAAATAACACTTAAATGTCCCATCCGGACTGATCGAGATGAAATTACCGTCTTTTTGTAGACGTTAAAGCCCTGATAACGTCAAATATACAATGTGCCATTTTCTCTGTTCCGGATCTATTCGAAGCTTAACCGTCAAATTAAGCACCTTAATGACCATGCGATTAAAAAATTCGTTCACATCCCCACTAATGGCTCCTCATTTTTCCAGCAGCTGATACAATGTTGATTTTCATAACATTGTTGATTTTTATAACGCGATGATTAAGATTCTTACGACAGTTATCAAAATGCTTAACCCACGCATTCCACCCTGGAAATCACCCAACAGAATTGATTGTGGGAAAATAACCGGGCCACTAGCTGCAGAAAACAGCAGCTTTATGTAATCGAATCTCTCCACCACAAGTATCTATACATTTTGCACACACGTGCCCTAATGAAGTGTTAATTGTCGTTTTGCACTCGACTTGATGCTGTTGATTGCTGCTAAGGGTGGTTAACTATACTCGAGGAAATTAATTTCCCCTTGATTCGAACGACTTGAAGATGGGGAACTCAGTAGAGCTTTTTTGGATCTCGACTTTGATACACATTTTACGAACTTTGGAAAGGTGATAAAATTTCTTCAATTGAACACATTTCCTGGTAAAAAAGTAATCAAAATTTCAAATCGCGAAAAGTCTACCTTTCGGTGAAATTTTATGAGTAGAAAAATTACACGCTTAAGCAATTTTAGTCATAATTTTATCATTTTAACCCACACGTGGGCTACAAAGTCAAAGAAACCGTATTGTGTAGTAATTTATTCGTAATAAATTATGCTATAGAAACAATTCATCATTTCAGGAAAAAAAACCAAAGCACAATCACTGTGAGCCGAAGGGGTTTTTAGCTTACGGAAACAAAAACAAAACACACTTTTAAACGAACCAAATGGTTTGGAATAAAAAGAACGATGTGATATCCTCCTCCACGGATTGGAAAACAACGCAAGATTTATGACCATACAAGGGTTATGTATTTCACTTGGGTTTGTTTGTTTTCTGTGGGGTTTTCTTTAGTTTCATTTTTCCTGTTCATCCTATTTCAAAGTCTGTGGTATAACTCCACTTTCGCATTCAAAGAAGTCAGGTGGAATTTTCTCAATTCGTTCGTCATTGTTGTGGTTTTTTGTTCAAGATGGTGTGGTGTGAATTGGGGAAAAGAATAAATATTTACAAAGGGTAAAGTGTGTTTATAAAAAACAGATAGAGTATCTCACAGAGGGGATGATTGTTGAAAAAATCTCAGTTCTTGCGGTTTTTTTATCAACTAGGAGAAAATGAGTTAAAAGCTACAAAACTATGTACAATCACGAGCAGACCGGTTTCCGGTTCCGGTTCATTAGTGTGCTTTATCCTTGACTGTGTGGTTCACAAAACCATTCTTCGATAGCCGCCTATCGAATTTGAAGGAGAAGAATTCTCCTTCGAGAGGAGAGGTTTCGAGTGTAAAATTGAACTAGTTTTTCTTCAACGTGTTCTACTTAAAACTAGTATTGCTATTGTTTTGTACAACTATACAGCTACTTATTATCGTTGGTCAGTTGTCGTTGGTTTGTTTGTATCGTTTTTGTTGTATCGTTGAGTTCCGAATTTACCAGGCGTACTGGGCTCCGAGTCCGGCGAAGGACACGACGGCACCAGCTGGGTGGGCGGCAATTGGGGCGGCGTAGTGGGCGGCAGCAATTGGAGCCCTTTTATCGCGAAAGAAAAACGATACATTAAAAGGTGAAAAAGGATAACAAAAAAAGGTCTGACTGGAATACTCACTTATAAGCCAGAGGGGCAGCATAAGCTGGGCGGACCAGAGGGGCAGCAACGGCGGCGTGTCCGTAAGCGTGTCCGTAGGCATGTCCGTAAGCTGGGGCGGCAATGGCGGCTCCGTAAGCTGGGTAGGCAGTCTTCACGACTGGAGCAGCGATGGCGGCACCGTAGGCTGGATAAGCGGCCTTAACAACTGGGGCAGCCAGGGCTGGAGCGGCGTAGTGAACAGCTGGGGCGGCGTAGTGGGCGGCAACTGGAGCTAATCAGGAAAATATGGAAACTTCAATTCCGGAAGACCCACAATAACTTACAAGTTCGGAACTTACCGTGGGCAATGGCTGGGGCGGCATAACGGACAGCTGGGGCGGCGTAGTGAGCTGAAAAACGCAGAAAAACACACAATTTATTCCTCGTCCTTTTTACCACCTTAACCTAACAACAAAAAAAGAAAATTTGATACACCAACTGAAAGCACCAGCTTTTAAATGGAAGTAGAAGTCCATTTGCACCCTCCGGTTGGAGCATCCATTATAGTTTACGAGTATCTTGCACTGCCTCCCCTCTTCGAGAAGGATTCCACTTGCAATTTGAGCTGCATTTCCACTCCCTAAACCTTATTTCAAGAAGCTTCCAGAACCAGAACATCACAACCTCAATCGGTCGATTGGCTTTCGGGTCCGGTGCATTAAAGTGCAGCCAGCAACCGAACGACCGTTTTGCGAACTCCCGCATGGACAATTTTTGTTTTGCGTTTTTCATTCATGCTGCTGTCTGATTTCGTTCAATCCAAGCAATCTTGGACGTGGAGTGTGCAGTCGAAAAGCGAGAGCTGCTTTTCGAGGAAAAATCTATGATGAAAACGTGCTTCTGAGCAGAGGAATTATGTCCACCTGGATTGTTTTAAATGTTTCACAATTTGACAGCTCTCTTGGGGTGCGATTTTCGTTATTAAATTTTCTTCTTTCAACAACTCATGGAAAATTACAACACACAGAATAAAAAATCGAAATTTAAAAATTCGAGATTCAGTTTCAAAATTCGCATGTTGGAATTCAGAACTAAGAACTCGGAACTCTAAATTCGAAATTCAGCTGCCAAAATTAATAACGACGA
Organism: Uranotaenia lowii; assembly: GCF_029784155.1. Classification (NCBI taxonomy): domain Eukaryota; kingdom Metazoa; phylum Arthropoda; class Insecta; order Diptera; family Culicidae; genus Uranotaenia; species Uranotaenia lowii. The sequence goes on from NC_073691.1 coordinate 4,146,796, forward strand.
GTTCGGAACTCATAATTTTGAGCTCAAATTTGGAATTAAAAGTATGAAGCTCAGAATTCGAAATCTGGTAACTCATAACTCAGAAAATAAGGAACTCAGAATACAAAACATAAAATTTGGAACTCACAATTGAATTCAAATTTATGGAATTAAGAATTAAGAACTCGGGAATTATATAAATATAAATTTCAGAACTCACAATTCGAAACTCGAAATTCGGAATTTATGATTCTTAACTATACATTCGGAACAGTGAATTAGGAAGTCATAATTTGGAACTCAAAATTCGGTACTCCAAATTCCGAAAAAAGATCTCATAATTCGTTAAAAAGAATTCGAGACTTCGAATTTGGAACTCTGATTTCGTAACTCCGAATTCGAAATTTAGAACTCTGAAATCAGACTTCAGATCCGAAAGGCTTGCAACTCAGAATTCGGACTCAGAATTCCGAGCTAAAAACTACCCAGTAAACATGAATCGGCAGGCAGGTAACAGGATCGTAACGATTTCTCTGACGATTTTGCATCATCTAATCGGCAGAGAGGAACACACCATACGCGTGCCTTGGGTGAGTGCCACGAAATAATCTAAGACACGCCCTCCAGAAAAACACACGAAAACAATCCGAATCGTGTTTGTATGTTTCCCTTCGAGACGCGTGTTTGCCTGCCTGAGAAGTCGACTGCTACGATTGAAAGCACGCATATAAAAAACACGGGGATAAAATGCGAGCACACCGTACAAGTGTACGATTCAAACTGCTTTCGCATGTACATATTCGTATTCGTTGCCTCTAGGTATCTCGGCAGGAAAAACCGAATGAGAATATTTGCGTTCTTGGAGTGTCGCCGAAATAAACCGTTTTATTCTAAGTTCGGTGACTCAACTCTCAATTTTTTGCATGCTCTGTCGATTTCTGAGAGAACGCGCGAACTGGGTAGGAATCTATGATCAAGAACTCGGAATACGGAATACTGGATTTGGATCACGGAACTCAACACTCACATTTTGGAACCCGATTCTAGGAACTTTCAAATAGAGTTGGGAATTCAGAATCCGGAACTTAAAATAATGTAACTCGGAATTCGGCACAAAAAACTTGAAATTTAAAATTGTCAATTTGATACTGAAAATTTATTAATACGAAATTTGGGATTTAAAATACGAAATCTCAGGATTCAAAACTCAAAACTCGGAAATCAGAATTCGGAATTCAGGAGTCGAAACCAACATGTTTGTGGAGTTCCGGTTCTGGTCCATATTGAGGTCAAAATCCAGACTGCCGCACAACTGACCTGAATGTTGGCTAGACGCTGGTAAGGTCAGTTGTGGTAGCGATTGTTCAACATCGTTAGCTGGGTTTGGCTCACATATTCTCTCTTATGGTGGGAGCGCAAAGAGTGTATCAAGATGCCACATTACGGAAGCCAGAATTCGGAACAAAGAACTCTGGAGTTAGGATTTGAAACAGATTCGAATCTGAGAATCATAAACTTAGAATTTGGAATTAACCTTTGAATTTGAACTAAGAACTTGGAATTTAGAAAATAGAACGCAGATATTGGTACACAAAAATTTGGAACTCAGGATTCAGATCCCAAAATTTGGGTCTTTGAATTCAAAATTTCGAAATAGGTACTCAGACCTCGGATTTGACAATTCAAAACTCATGTTTCGAAGATCAGAGCTAGAAATTCAGAACTCTGGAAACAGATTTGGGAACTTGGAGTTATAAAATCAGAATGAGGAACTCCGAATTCCCAGCTAAGTATCCGAATCTCAAAATTAGGAACTCAGATTTCCGAATTCAGCTTATGTTATGCAGAATTCACAATAGTAATTACGGAACTCGGAAATTCGAACTCAAAATTCTGAATTCAACGTTCAGAACCAAGAATTGAGAACTCAAAATCCTGAACTGGAAATAACTCAGAATTCGAAACTCCGAATTCAGAATTATGAAATCGGCACACAGCATAGATTCAAATTCCAGATTCGAAATTCAGGATTCCATAATAAAAATAAAGATTCGAAATCGGAATTCGAAACTCGGAAACCCGGAAACCCGGAAACCCGGAATGTTATCAAAATCGGATATCAAAATCTGGGATTAAGAATTCGAGATTCAAAATTCAGGATTCAATATTTAGAATTCAAAACAGGAAACCAGGTACAATATTTTAAATTTCTGATTCAGTAGTGAAAACCCAATTCAAGATTAAAGATTTGGAAATTAATCGTTTCTTTCTGAGTTCGGTCATCAACTCTCAATCTTGCTCCATGGATTTCTGTGAACTGCGTAGTTAGACATTCAAAACTTGGAACTCAAAATTTTGAACTTAGGCTTCGGACTCGTCAATCGGATTTCAGAATTTGGAACTCCGAAATCTAATAGTAAACAACGAATTCAAAAGTCAGAATTTAAAAGCTTATTATTCGGAACTAAAGAATTCAGAATTTCGAAATCACATTTTGCAATCCTGTTCTCGAGAATTAGAATCCAGAACTCAGAATCGGGAACCTAGTACGAAACACAGAATTAAAACTTTTAAATTAAAATTTTGATCGCTGGTCAAAGCTTATATCTTGAACTCAAAACTTACATCTCAGTCTCTGGAACTCTTTTTTTCGGAAATCAAAATAAGAAGCTCAGAATTCAGAATTCTTATTCCAGAACACAGAATCCATATTTCCGAACATGTAACTAAGAGTTTTGAGCTCAAAATTTGGAACTTAGAACTGTGAATTCAGCAATAAGAAGGTTGAACTAAAACTTTGGGACTCAGAATTCGGAATTCAAATCTCCGAATTAGGAACTCAGAACTAGATCTTCGAAATTCAGCACTCGAAATTTTGTAAAACATTCTATTTAAGAATTCAAAATTCGTTATTTGAAATTGGAATTTAGAATTTCATTCATTCAGAATTAGGGATTGATATTTCAGATTCAGAATTTGGGAATCCGAATCCAGATTTAGAATTCGGAACTCAAAATTCAAATCTCGCAAATCATGGTTTTTAGCTCAGATTTTGGAACTCAGATCTGGGGATTCAGCATTCGGAATTCAGAATTATGATTTCTCAATTTGAATCAATGTTTTACGATCTTTCTTCCTGGACCTCTGAGGACACAGAAAAAAACCAACTATTTTCCAGACCCCTTCCTTCGGGAACTCACCAGCTGGGTAGGCAGCGGCGGCGACTCCGTAGTGTGGGGCATAAGCCAGACCGTCGTTGCTCAGTCGGGAAGAGTGAACGCGGACCGAGGAGTGGGCCGAATCGACGGCCTTCGAGTACTGGGACAGAACGTTCTGGCCGTACAGTCCCTTGACGGTGTGCTCCTGGCTGGATCCAACCGAGTGATAGTCGATGCTGGGGGCAGCAATCGAGTAGGCAGCTGGACCTCCGGCGCTGGCACAGGCGACCAGAGCGGCCAGGATCACGTACTTGAAGGCCATTTTAGGTTCTTGGAACTCACGACACGATACACGACACACGAAACAAACTAGAGCGAAACGCGACACAAAACTGTTGTCTAATCTGGGCGTGCATTTCGTTTTTATACGCAACAAGAATGCAATTTTTCACGTGCACGCGGGGGTCTGTCTTTCTAAAATAGAAGAAAAAATATCATTCTACGGATCCCTCGGTGCACTTTTGGGGCCGCCCAGGCCTAGACCTAGGCCTAGGAGCGGCGACGATGACGCCTTAGATGCCTTGAAAGGGTGGAGCAATTCATGGAGTTCAGAGTCTTAGAACACAGGCCGAATGCCTAAAGCGCAAGTTCACGCGATCAAAAACACGTTTTTCACGAGATTTATTCTTACGGTGCGCGGAGCAGAGACCCTTTTGAGAGCTAGAACGGAGGTGTTCCACTCTCGTCCACTTCGAGCCACTTCTTTTCTTCGCCCTTTCGAGAGGGAAAAAATCTGAATTAACATTTGCATTTTGCACCTCGTCCGTCCACGCGCAGAGATGATCTTAATGGCTGTGTATAGTGCGCTGGTTGACTTCATAGCGGTGGAACACTATGGTAATTTGGTGGCGGTGGTTCAGTTTTCGCAGGCCTACAACACTTAATGGGCAATAAAATGATTGGCGGTAATCGATAGGCAATCGATAAAGCGAGAACAACCGAGAGTATTTACCCAGGTACTCTATACATAACGAGCGAGAGACCTTTCGGAAGGTGAATGTTAGGTTAGGGGAGGATTTTTGTTCTTTTTCGCATTCTAGAATGACTTCGGTTGAAAAGTAGGAACAGTTTGAGATCAGTCGAAACTCTAGCCACAGTCTTACAGAGTCAGAAACCAGGACCAGGAATTCAGAGTCATCATGTTGTTTGATGCAGTTCTTACACGCAAACAGTTTGCTTTGAGACTCCTCAGTGTGATCACCGTTCAAAATGAAACATGCAAAAAGATAGTAGGCGTTGAAAAAAAAGTTTTGTTGTTTTGTAGTTTGTGGAGGATACGTCTTTATTTCTATTTCCAAAATATCCACATTTCGTTAACAAAATAACGCTTGGATCCGAGCTTTCCAGCATTCCGGAAATAAATCCATCAGCTACGGGAATTGTGTCATGCTAACGAAAGGCTCCGAGCCTCTGAATTAGCTTTTAATATAACAGGCATTTTCGGTAAAATATTACCAGAATCTGTTAGTCGGTGAACTGTAAATAAATTGCCAGTTGTCAAATATTACTATTACTATTTCCGAAATTTTCATTAAAAAAAAGTGATTTCGAATGCGCAATTGCACTAAAACATCGCACCCTTTTTCCCTTTTGTAGGAAAGATCGTATCTGAGTACTGGAGACCTTTGACACTAGAAAGACCGCACCAGTCAAAATGACTGGTTGGTCACTAGACCGCTGCAAAAAATGACTTTTTGCTCCCATATGTTTTTTTGATGCCTTTTGGGTCACCAAGCATCAGTGTAAAATTTGAGATGATTTGGTTGATTCCTGAGTTAGCGCAACGCGATTCAATTTTGTATGGAAATTTGTATGGGAGAAGAAATTTTTGCACATTAAATCATCCAGAGAATTCAAATAAGCTTGAAATGAAGTCGGTCTTTAATTTTTAGTTTTGACTATTCTTAAGCTTCATTTTTTGCTTACATGACAAGCAGCTAAGAATTTCATGAAAAAAGTTATAACCATTTCAAAATAAAAAATCTGAATCCTTTGAAAAGTATTCAAAAAATGGCAGACTTTGCTTGCTGTTGCTGTTAATATTTGCATGAAATGTTTTTGCAAAGACTTTATATGTCAATAAATTCTCTGGCAATGCAAAGCAGTTTTTTGAGATTTTTTATTTCCGTCATACTGTTATACAGCTTTCAAACAAGCAATGAAAAACGATATGATAAAAAAAATGAATTTTAAAAACAAAATTTTTATAAAACATTGAATATCTTTCCTGGGGTACAATTTAGGTTTGTGCTTTGTTCACATGAAATGTACTGCAAGAATCAAGGAACATTTTTCATCCAAAGTTTTATTTTTTGGAACTTTAAGAACATCTCTGGCGATTTTTGAATGAAAAATTTTGTTTTCCCATACAAATTTCCATACAAAATTAAAACTCGTTGCGCTAATTCAGGACTGGATAGATCGCTTCCAAAAATTTTATTGCTATTTCTGGCAGCAAAAACAACCAAAAAAAGTTATGGGAGGTGTAAAAATTTAAGAATTTGAAATTTTCATACAAAGCTTGCAGCGGTCTATTGGTCACTTTGTTTGTTGAATATCTTTTAAATACTTCGCTTTAAAAATTCGCAAAAAATACGACTTTTCATGAATTTTGAATCTCTACAAAACTGTGAATTTTTTATTCCACTAGCTCTTTTAATAAGCGAGAAAAATTTCGCCATGGACACTCGGACCGTGACCAGTCAAAATGACTGGTAAAATTCACAACCCTATAACTCAAACAATATAAATTTTTTTCGCTTGCTTTTAGTTTCATTTGCAAGCTACATTCAAGTCAATGAGCCCTAGTTTATTTATGGTGGGCAGAAGTGTGTTATTCGTTATGAAATTATTGATTTTCGATGCGAAGTCATGAAGATTTGTAGAAAGTTATCGGATTGGCCGCTGTGTGGCGCTTCAAGCACTTGACTCCCAATTTTTTTGGTCTGTTTTGTTGCTTAACTATAATCGAACTTTCTGTCAAAATTTGGCGAAATTTCATCAAGATTTGTCAAAGTTGTGCAATCGCTAATTAACTACCAGAAATCACCCGAATCACAATACCACAATACACCGCGCACACACGACTAACTCGCTCAACTGCTGACACACGAAAGGAGGAGGTGACGCTGACGAGAGAGACAAGTAGCTAACGTCAGAATGTATTCGTACGCGCCACACACGGTTAATGCAATCTATGCAGTATATGTCTGCTGTTAACTCGTGCACTGCACATCTCCCTTTCTCTCTAGAAAAAAAAAAATGCGAACAACTCCTGCTGGCACAATAACTCAAGACGGGTAACTGTTATTAACTTGATAAGAATTCAAATATGTAAAATGGGCTGTTTTATAAAAGTCTACTAAACCCAACAATATTGCCAAAGTTGTTCCTGAATGCGTTAGGTGTCTCTAAATTTCGACTGCGTTGAGAAATTTAAGCGTTTCGTAATTTCATTATAACAAAGGAAAGTTGTAGAAGCGAAGCGCATTAGCAAGTGCTTGAAGAGAACGAGTGGCGTGTTAGTTCTGTGGTAACTTTTTATTAGTTGCCATTTCTTTTCCAATTTCTCAACTTCCAGTGAAAAATGAATATTCCTCAACTTAACCATCCGACGCCATTCGCAAAACCATCCGTTCATACTTTTATATTTTCTATTTGATCCGTAGCTTTTTACCCTTTCTCTGGCCACAAATGTTGACCGATTTTTATTATATTAGATTCATTTTGTAGATAATTTATTCTAATTTCTCAACATATTGAAACTAAGTCAATATATCTAAAATACCGGTGGCCTCCGATAAATGGAAAGTCTCTAAAAAATATCTGTTTTGAGATGCTCATGCTATGTATGCTTCGGGTCATTGACCTGAACGGCACGGGAAGGTTAAGTACGACTGTGAGGACTTCCTGCCCGTGTTCCTTAATTCTAGTCACAAGTTCATCCGGTCCTTCCAATCACTTTCAGACGCCTCTTCCCGTGTTGCTTGTTCAATTTCTTTACTGCTCAGCGACTCTCATCGTAAAACCCATAATAAGGTTTGTCGCTCAGATTTACCAATATATTTCATAGAATGTGCGATTCCAATGTAAAACCATACATCCCTTTTTCGATTGTATAAAAAATAAACAACTTATTTTATATTTTAAACAAACTTAATCATAATTTTTAATGCTTAAGAATATCCTTTTCGGTTATAGGGCTTGTTACGCTGTAATATTCTCCTCTGATATAGGTTTCAAATCACACTGTACTTTTTTCGAATTTTTATTCATCATCCCATGACTTGAAGGAATGAATAACACGAAAGTGTTAAAATCATAGAAAAACAAACAAACAATAATCCTATGACAGAATGGCTTTGTTCTGCAGTCGTTAGTATCGAAATATAAACCCTCCGCTTCATCGAGAATTGTTTAAATGAAGACCGCGAATTCACAATAATAAATCCATCAGTAAAACAATCTTTCCTTTTCAATTAGAAATTCTGAAGCGATACATATTTAAAGATTCTTATTCTTTCGAGAACGTAATCCAAAAATGCAGTCTAACGTACAACCTTCAACTTTCACTGATAATGTATTCCCTTAAGCTTTGCTTTTAAGTAACCAAGGCTCAAAAACTTAGAAATCCCCATAGAGGGGACGTTATTAATCTGTTACTAACTTGACTTTGATACATCTCTTCCATTTTGGGTAATGAGAAATATGTAGACCAGAATACAATGGAACATTGTAAAAGCACAACATTTTTTCGAACATGCATAAAGGAGGCTGGACAACTTCAACACACCTTGTACGAACGAAGTCCGTGAATATCGGCTGGTTGGACGACATCTGCTTTTTAAAAAAACTCTGTGGTTTATATGGTTTACCAATCTGGCGCGCGCTCTACATGCCTCAACTTCATGCTATATTTTCACTCAGCCGGTTTGAATCTCTTCATCAACCTCTAACTTTCAAAGTTCAGATATTGTTCAATATCAGGTTTTAATAATTTAGTTTATTTCCTTCGTACATTCGGCAACCTCGATATGCTTAGTTTAATCAATGCACAGCACACTCTCGTTTCAACATCTCCGAACTTCTCTGTAACACACCAACCTAATATTTCGTGCTAATATTTACCTCACTACCGGTACGGTCGAGAGCAATCTACTTTTTAACACGTATCAACTGGAACTCTTTCTTTTCCAAGTACACCTTCACCTCACAAACAGCACCGTAATCACCAGTGTCTTCCAAATCAACTCTTTCGTGAATCCTGTTCTGTAAAATTCTTCCAATTATGCATATGTTCTTTGAGTCCACAGCTAGCATACTGGCAACTGTGTCAATCGCAAACTTGCGTTATCCCTTCTCACCTAAACACTTGCAATTTTCTTACTGTCCAATATATAAATTCTTTTCAGTAAGGACTAGGTCGCATTTATAAAATAACAATATTAAAAATTTGATTTTGTTACTGTTGAATAGTGTTAGAATAGATAACCATCAGCATTCTAACACCATCCAAAATCAGCACGTAGTTTTTCCTCTCTTTCTTTTTGAAGTAGGTATGTCAACTTTTTGCTCAACTTTTGAATGAATACTGAACCACTTAAGTCAGACTTGGCTTTTCTGGTGGTCATTATAAACATTTTCATGATTCTTAACTCGTTCGCTCTTCATGCACAAGAGAATTTGAACTAGTGACAATTAAACTGATCTGCAACAATCGTGTGTAACCGCTCGACTTGAGCACCATAATTTCATCATAAAATCCGTAGTTTTCCGTAAAAATTCCATTAGCTTTCTCATCTTTCCCACAACTTAATTTTCGTACAACTTTCATTCTCATTGTGGTCATTTTTCTGCACATCCTTTGCATATTATAAATTTACAGATGTTATTTGATAGATAGATATTTGTTTATACAAATCATTTAGATATATTTCTCTTCAAATCATAACAAACATTTGATTACATTATAGTGAATATTATATTATCTCATCGAAAAGTAGACAACCTTACTAATCGGAAAGACTTACTTAATAATTGTCTCAGGCCAGATCCTGTTACTTTTTTTCTTTTTATTTACGCTTTTCAAGAGATTTATTTCTTTTGAATTGTTGTGGGAGTTTTCTCAAGTTTGTTCTCTCCGAAACTATTCTGCGAAAGCGAATTTACTGGAAATTTTATTTCCAAGGTTCTAAAATCATTTAGTCTAGCATTTGATGCCTTTATCTTTTGCGAAATTTCATAATAGTTTAGAAATAAGTTTTTCTTATTTGGAACTGACCGCGTAGTTAAGTTCTTGGCCTGGGATTATCAACCATATCCACGATTTCTTTGTCACATGCAGATAAACAATTTATGACATTCTCATTGCAGTTTTTTTCATTTATTTCCAAAATATAAGTGGAAATCATGAATCCTTAAACAAACATTTTAAAATTATTCAGAAACTTCTATTCCTCGTACACATTTCCTCAACTTGACTTTCTTTCCAAACTCTTTGCTTTTTCCAATGATGTTCCATTCACTGGTTCGTTTTTTTTCCAATATACAATTTCCTTCTCTCTCTTCCTTTTTTCATCTGAAAAATTCCAGTTATTTTATGCTTCCGATATTTAATTTAACAGTCGCAGGAACTTTTTATAAGGAGTATCACTGCCTCATTCCTCCATTACATAAAGCTGAAATAGGTGAATGAAATAGCTGAAATTCTCTTGTTTTTGCTATTTGTCATTAACTTTGAGTTTCTCTGTTTTCCTAGCTAAGTTAACTTTCTACATGGTTTTTTTTTAACTGCCAACATAAACTCTCTTTCTGCTTTCATAATTTTCCTATTTTCCTAGCTTAGTTTACTTTCTACATGTTTTTTTTATACTGCCAACATAAACTCTCTTTTTGCTTTCATAATTATACCTAAGTTCGCATTTTCCATTATTCCAAAGTGCTTTCTAGTTTTGTGAACGAAAGGTATTTTCGTATGATTGCACTTTTAGTCTATTTTCACAGTTCTATTCTTTTATATTCCAATCAAACTCTCAACCGTTCTTCCAACTTTTTTTCAAATTTGGCTAAAATGCTCGACACTGTTTTTATATGTACATATTGGTGGTTTTCAACACGCCCGGAGGACTCTCGTCGGGCTCTGTTTCTGTGTAAACAAGCAAAGTATCAGCGCCTTCTCGTCTTGTCATTTTTTCAAATTTTCAATCTCAATCTTTATTTGCTTCCAAAGGAAACTCTCAGTGTGCTTCCTTTTTGTTCTTGTTATCATTCTTGTGCACATCCTTTTTTTGTAGCAAACTTATCTTACGCCTGTATAAGTCATTTTTCTCTAAACAGGCTATTAATTCGTCAATTTCTTTCTTCTTTTTCAAGCTGACTCCCAGCACACTTTATGCTAAAGTTTGGGGGACTCTCAGCGAACCATTTTCTTATTTCTAAAGCGGACTCTTTTTTAGCTTTAAATTTCTTCTTAGGCGAACTTCCAACGCGCCATTTTCACTTTAATCCTAAGCGGACTCCCAGCACGCTTTTTTGTTTTCGGCGGACTCTCAACGCGCCTTATGTTTCTTTTCTTTGAAGCGGACTCCCAGCACGCTATTTTATATAATCCTCGGCGGACTCTCAGCGCGCCATTTTTTAATTAAATGATGCGGACTCCCAGCACGCATTCAAATTCACCTCTAGGCGGACTCTCAACGCGCCATTTTACTCACCTCATCATGACTTCTCCATAAAAACAGAAGTAATTCTCGTGACCGGGTGATTTCTTAGCAGGTTTCTTAGGCAAAAAACGTCCTATTATGGTCGCCAAATGTGCAATCGCTAATTAACTACCAGAAATCACCCGAATCACAATACCACAATACACCGCGCACACACGACTAACTCGCTCAACTGCTGACACACGAAAGGAGGAGGTGACGCTGACGAGAGAGACAAGTAGCTAACGTCAGAATGTATTCGTACGCGCCACACACGGTTAATGCAATCTATGCAGTATATGTCTGCTGTTAACTCGTGCACTGCACAAAAGTTATGTTAGTTTTAATACATGTCCATTCGAGTAATCGAGTAATTTTAGGTGATAACCATGCACACAAAATTTTCGAGGCCAGAAATTAGCAAAATTTTGCTCAAATCTGACCAGCTAGAAACTTAGCAATCAATTTAGCAAAAAAAAATTACTAAAATTTTTGCAGAATACCAAAAAGTGCCCTGACTAAATGTTTACTAATTTAATAGCAAAAAAAAATTTTTTTGCTCAAAATATAGCAATTTTAATTTTTTCAAACATTTACTACAATTTGAGTAAAAAATCAATGTATCCGTTAGTTTGTGTTAGAAAAATAAAAGTTCTGCAATTTTATATGGAATTTATATTCAGTCGATTTATTTCACACCATCTCCACTTTTATTTTGCGCCCGAATATGAGCATTAAGCAAAACATTGCTGCTTCCGCCGATCCCTGTATGAGGCTCTTTGTAAATGTCCGGACGGTCCTTCTCGGCCAAACCATCGAGTTTCTTGTCTGCACATCTGTTGGATTGTCCCGCTATAAATAGTATTATCGTACGGTGATGAAAGCTGAGAATTAAAAGTAGAAAATATTTTCAAATTAATACCTTATTAATTTACAAATATTTAAATTTTTAAAAACAATTCTGAGCAGATTTGATTTTAATTCACTGAAATTGCAATTCATAATTTTGCAATTGAGTTGTATTGTACATTTTGTTTTATTTTTTTTTAAATAAGAAAATGAATTGAGCCTATGCAGTTATTCGTTCTTAACATGGATTATAAAAATCTACAGATCAATTGAAAACTTAGCAGAAAAAGTACCATTATTTTTCAATCCAAAAATTAAAAAAAAAATCAATTTAAGGCAGAGCAATATTTACTGACACAACACATTCATTATGATCGAGACGCTAAGATTCGGAAGGATCCTTCGTAAGGATTTTTCGACAATACAAAGGCCGATGACATAGTAAATGCGATGCGATGCGGCGAATGCGATTCAATGCGGTGAACCGCATTTGATGAAAATGTAATGCGAATCGCTTAATCCTGACATACTCAACGCGGCGAAGCAGATGTCAATTTGCTCCGCCGCTCGAGTTTGTCAATTTGCACCATATCGCTCTCACTAATGCCGTATTCGTTTTCGTCCTGGTGGTGCAAAGGTTGTGCACCAAGTGCTGTCAAAGCGTTTTTTTTATATGAACAGCAGTTGATGCACAACCATCTTTCTACCAGATGAAAACGAATATGGCATAAGTCATCGGCCTAAGATAAACAGAAAAGAAAATTGAAGAACATTATTAGAATTTCCAAATCTTAAAAAATAACAGGAATTTTCCATAAACTATACTTTTAAAAAAATAACAAATTTTCTTTATAGTCTCACAAATACATCTAAATATTGTTATAAAAATGTCATAAGTCAATTTCTTTCAATCTCTAGAAGATTTTTTCTGTGAATATATGTTTACGTGTTTTCGAGATAATTTTATTATATTCATTAGAGTGAAGAAAAAGGCTTGCAACATATTAGAAAGAATAACAGCTAACTTTTAATTTTTTTATCCTGCCGAATGGAACCATAAACGACCTTTGAGGAAGAATGACAATAATGGGTTGAATTCATACTCAACAAGTAACACTCAAAAATGTTCATTTGAGAAATTCAAACAATAAAGATATATAAATTTAATCTGTAGAGTAATATTGATTTAACTAGCATTTTAGAGGAAAAAAACATTGAAAGATTTGAAATAAAGTCTAGATACACAACATTCCAAAAATATAAGTCATTTTTCTTTCACAATTATAATCCTCAAAAGAATTGCACTATCTTAAATAGGACAGTCAGAATATTTTGGTTTCAAAACTTTAAGGGCCTCTTTCATTTTCATAATTTTCTAAATTGTTGTTATAAATATTTACCATTGCCGTTAAGTTGAAGAATTTTTGCCTAAACCAATTGCCTCGCCTTCCAGCTGTATTCGTCCTCCGCAGGAATGAATCCATGATGCCGTCTTTTTCCTTAAAAAATAACGAAAACTATTTTTTTTTTGTTTCGATTATAGTCGTTTTACCATCTTTATGGCATTCGCGACTTTATCAACGTTGCAGTTGGCGGATCGTTATTGAAAAACTATCCGGTACAACTGTGTTCGATGTTTACTCTTGGGCTCGAACTCGCGGACATCGGCTCAGGAGACAACAGACTTGCCAACTGAGCTATATCACAAGCCCTACGAAAACTATTGCTAACATAACATCCAATTAAAAAAGAACTTTGTTATTAACTTTACCTGCTACCTGATAGGGTGAATGCTTATTTCCTTCTAACTGTTGTTCTGGGCCAGCAATCCTCACATCCGTAATCTGGTCATCCGGAACAAAATTCTGAAAAAGACAAAAAAAAACTTTCGAGGTTCTTTCAAATTTTAATTTTTTATTTCTGAAACAGCTGGACTGGAACTGCGAAAAAAATATCGCAGTGTTCCCTTCGGAACTCAAGTTTTCAATTAATTGCCTTCTGGAACAGCGAATAATCGTTCGCTGTACTTTTGTACTCTCCTCTTGTTTAAGGGCCTTCACAAATTTCATTTTTCCGAATGGCACTTGGAGTTTGTAACTTTAAAGGAGCACTGCAACCAGTTTTTCCGCTGTTCCGGATCAGCTGTTCAGAAGACAGTTATCTCAATCGTACAGATCACTGGGAACAAATTTCCCCTATTCCGGTAACTATTCTAACACATTATCACTTACCTCGTTTACAATATCACAACTAAAATGAAAAACGTTGCACCAATTTTCCCATCCATCGCACAAACTGCGCAAAACTTATTCTTCTTTTTTATTTTGATTAGCTGCGCGCTGATCTGACATCTGCTGAAATAAAGCAAAATACGACCGCGGTTCGAGTCCATGCTACCGTAAATGCTGAATTCAATAGCAAATGGGTTATTTTTTCTCAATTTGAGCAAATTTAGAAAGAAAATTAGAAAATGCTAACTCATTAGTAAAAAAAATAATTTGCTAACGAAAAGTAACAGCTAATTTTTGCTAAGTGGAGCCTCGAAAGTTTTGTGTGTGTTTTACACTAAACTAGAATGAGTGAAATAATTATGAATTGTGTACTCATTTATTCAAATTTGAAGACATCAGCTATGAAACTGAATAATTTGAATGATATTTCAACATGGGTGCACGGAATATTTTTAATATGTCGGTTATCCACCATGGGTGCACGGATTCACCGCAGTTTCTGCCCAAGTATGTATTCACATGCATTCTTAGATTATTAGTTTCGACAAATTTTCAATGCAAGTTCACTTACAGGTATTCCGGCACCCGTATATAAAGCTGGCAACTTATTGAACATTCTTATTGAATATTTTTATTATAAGAAGAAACACATCTTACCTGTCGGCAACTTATGGGGTTTGAACCCTAGAGTTTTATTGCCGATACCGGGAATCGAACCCAGTACACCTAGCATACCTAGACTAGACTCACGCCAGTCCATCTGATAGACCACATCGGCGCTAAGATATTTCAACATGGGTGCACGGAATGGCTGTAAATTCGCCGTTGTTAATTATATAGAAATAAATAGTTTTTACTTTTTAACTTGCTTCAGACCACAAAATATTTTTGACTTAGATATGATAGGCATTTGAAATGCAATATTAGTCAATCGAAAAACTTTTAAGGGAAAACAAATCAATGTGTACATTTGACAATGTTGATTCATTATTTTTATTTCCACTGTTTTCCGTCGCACGACATAACTTGATGCATATAATTCCTAAAATTCACTCGGTCCATGGTAACCGTTTTCCAATTTCTTGGATGTTGATCAGATCTTATCAGATAAATATACGATTGCAAAAACCTGTTTTTTAATAATAAATAAATAAATTTATTATTTCAAGATATAGTTGAAATATTTCTTTTCCAGGAATGAAAAAAAAACGGAACTTAAAATAAAAATCGTTATTTAAACCATTATGTCACAACATGAAAGACATGGTTTCGACTTTGGTTTAGTTAAGATTTGTAATAATGCTTTTTAAAAATTGCAAAAAGTCCAATATTTGATTAAAACGCGGTGAGTCCGTGCACCCATAGTGAAAAACCATGTATACAACACAAATTTTCATTTGAATCTTTAAAAGTCTTTATTCTTTACCTTTAACATGCAAAAAAATTGATTTTGGATGAATAGCGGTGAATCCGTGCACCCATGGCAAATTGCTCTACTTATAGAAAAAATATGCTTCAAAATCTACATTATCAGGTATAATTTATAGGCATCGGGTTGAAAAATTTCAGAGCGATGGATGCTAGAAAGTATCTACTAAAACAAAACTGAAGTGAAACCGTGTACCCATCGTCAATACTCATAGCCATCTAACATGTTTTTATTATAAGATTGATAATGTGTTTTAATTTTTTGATAATTATTTGAAATAATCATTTTATGACATACAAGCATTCGTCAACTATGCCAAAATGAGGTGATTCCGGGCACCCATGGTGAAAAAATATTCCCATTTTATAACAAAAATGTTATTGAATAAATAACAAAATAATTTCAAAAGAAAAAAGTTAAAAATATTTTGATAGAAAAAATTTCCCCTTTACCAGTCATTTTGACTGGTCACGGTCCGAATAGGTATATTCAATTTGCCGAGCCTTCTAGTGTTAAAGCCCCACCACACGTTTGAGTCCAGATTATGATGAGCTTCAACCGATGAAGGCATTACCTAAAGCACCCATGGCCTGAAAGGAACAGCGTCAGGTAAAAGTAGACATCTCCATATTTCCGATTTACCTAGTCTGAAAGTCGCGGGATTAGCCTATTCGTCCAACTTGAGTTGCTCAATGCGTCCCGTTGCTCCTGTCACTTGAACATTGACGCTGCTCGTTGAGCTTCACGCACTCCTCTAACTGCTCTAGCTAGGTAACATGGGAGTTATTGCAAACACTAGCGACGCCATGTTCTCCATAGAAGAGTTTTGTTTAGTTAGGGAGCTTTTGGAAAGCTTTTGAAACCGGCCATACAATTGTCCTAACTACAAAACGTCAAACATTTACCTGGCATCGCGGATTCTTTATCCTCTGCCATAATGATGTCTATGATAATCATGCCCGCGATGACAAAAGCTGCATCTGCTGAAGTGGTCCTGTATGCACAGCAAACTCGCATGCCTATTAGCTGACGTGTACTCCGTAATTTGGATCTCTTGCACTCTACCTCTTGGGCACAGCTCCAAGTCGCTCCTCCTTATCGTAGTTTCGATAGTGTAATGCTCACAAGAAGACGTTTCTTACTTCTCTTTGGAGCATTGCTAAGGTTGTCACATTGCCCGGTTTTACCCGGGTTTGCCCGGATATTTAATACAAAATTTTGAAACAGTCCGGCCCGATTGCCCGGATTTCAATGAAAAATTCCCTGATTTTGCCCGGATTTATTTACTTTATTTGGCAAATCAAACAAAAAAAAAACAACAAACGAATCCAGAACGAAATTTTTTGAGCAAGTTTTATAAAAAAAATGTCATGATAGGTTTATAGGAAGCCTAACGTACAATTCAAAATCTGTCGATAAGTTTTGATGAAAAAACAATTTTCCGACAATCCCGAATTTTTCCCGATTTCTTGGAGGAATTCTCGATTTCTCTTTTCTTATTTAATTTTTGGCATTTCGGCGAGTTGTGAAAATTCAAGGTAGAATATTTAGAAATAACATGAAAGTATTATAGGTGGAAAGAGCAAAGCTAGAGCGCTTTGGGTAGAAGAAATTGAATAGTTGGTGAAAATGTGAGCAGAGCTTTTGTTTTGTGAACAGCTTTTGAACTACCTACTTGCGTGATTCTTTGCCGCGCGCCGTTTCAATGTTGATAGGAAGCGATGAAGAAACCCATCGCATTCCTACCCACATTGAAACACGGACGGGTCGAACACATGAGATTGGACCATGGACATGAGCAAGGAAAAACGGAAATAGATTTGTATGAAAAGAAAATATAAGGGGCAGCAGGCTAATATGCGATAGATACACGTCCTTTCCGCTGCAGAACGCAGAACTGTGCACATCGCAACCACACCACAGTTTTTTTTAATTTAAAGTGCGTTATAAGTGGAAAAAGAGCTACATTGTGAATTGAGCGAAAATCAGGGCCCATTTTATTCCCTTTGCTGAAAGACAGAGCAAAGTGAGGTTAGGCCAGGCTGTCTGAGGTGCAGCTTCCACAAGGAAGCACCAAGGATTGGTTGGTCCGCCCCACCGAGCAACCAGCTTTGTCCCGAACTTCCCAGCCGAACGTTATTCCGGTCAACCGTAGGTGTAGCTCACCGCAGGTTGAGCCAGCGGGAGGTTCTACCATCTGTGGACATAGCAACCAAGCCATCCAAAGTCGTGCATCCAAGCCGGCCAAGTCAAATCACCTGGTCGTTCGCCTAAACGATATTCTCCTACCATACTTCCAACCGTCAACCACCAGTGCCGCAACCAAAGGTACTAGCCAAACCACCTGGTCGTAGTTGCCAGGTCGCCCATCGGTAATCCCGCCATCACACGAAATCAGGCCTAATCCCGTCGTAGCAGCGATCCAGCACCAGCCGTCATACACACCACACCATACACTTTACACAGGTGTGTAACAATACAATTACTTAACTAGAAGACCGATGTTTTTCTGTCGTCCAGTGAACGATATTGGCTATCGTCAAGAGAGTTTTCAAGAAGGATAGTAAGGCCAACATGGCGGTTTTCAAGAAAAATTGGAATGCTGCGGCCAAGAAGTGTGATCAATCAGCTGTACAAAACCTAATGAAACGCGTCAAGTCAAAAGTCCGAGAATAGTACCAATAATTACTTTTTTACTTGTTTTTCTTTATAAACTGCAAGAAAAAGCTTTTTAAAACACTTCCGAACTGTTTCTTTGTTTGAATCATCAAAAAAATCAATACAATGAAAATAAATGTGTTTATAACTTATTTTCTAAACACTCCTTAAAATCTATATTCAGTTTTTATTACAGGGTTCATCCGATATTCATATCGAGTTTCTCCTTCGATCAGCAATTCCATGTATTGCTTCAAATGGATAGCTGTAACAGCGACATCTAGCTTTGGCGCTCACTTTCGACGATATCTTTTTCCAATTGGTTTTCAAACACGCAATAACAGGACTCGATAATAGCTCGATTACAAAAACAGTCAAACTTACCATCCACATTGCCATAAATATCCGGGCAAAAGGCCATAATTTATCCAAAGTTATCAACTGTCCTTCGGCCAATGGTATGCGGGAGACCACTATTAAGTCGTCTATGTAAAACCTTTGCCAGTAAAGCTCGATGCCAGCTTCGAGCAGTCTTGTACGCAGCTGATGGAACTTTTTCACGAAATTGTTGCGGACTCCAAAATAAAAACCAGGTAGCCCTATGAAAAGTTTATTCGGCAGAACTACAAACCTGGGTTGAGAACCAGTTGATTTGAACAATTTGGCTGCTCGCAAGATTCCTGTTTCGTCTGCTAAATATCCATGATCAGCGTTGTCCAGATACAGACTGTCAACTGTCTTCAATGAGTTCTCCAAGTTGTATGTCTTCTGTATTGCGCGCGAAAGTTCGTGTAGTGTTTTGACTTTGATACCGGAACGAGCCAATTCTTCAACGTTTATGATCTCATATCTATATGGCCAAGAAACAATCGCTAGTACCAAGATCATTTCGTAACGATACCGAGCAGCGACTTTAAAGATTATGAGAGCAATCATGACAAATCGTTCCAATCTGCTGGTACGATGAAGAGGACAAGTTTCAAATCCACAAAGAGGAAGAAATATAAGAGAGTTTTTAAATAATCTAGGAAAAAGTAACACCACCACGATCGATACAACAGTGATCAAGATCGTGATTCGATATGTAACATCACTAGAAATCTTTCGAGTCATTTGAATAATAGTACACGGGACTCCACTGGGAACCAACAACCGAAAGCTGAGTAATTCGAGTGATACTATAGTATATTCGCCATCAAATGATGTTGAATATATTCGATTCAAATGAATTTTTTCTAAATTATTTGAAATACTTTCATTAACACAATCTATTTGGGGCTGTTTCTCATTACAAACCCATTGGTGAAGCTCTAATGTACCATTCAATGCATCAGTTACAGTTTTCATTATAATAACATCTATACCAGATGGTGGTTTTGTTAGAAAGTTCACGAAAGGTGCTTGTTGAATTGCCATGGTCTGTATAGAACTTCCTTGCAAGTCTTTCAACTGATCTGGGAAAAAATTCTTCCAGTTATCATGAACTGTGTGGTAAATTAAGTTCAAGCTCAATGCTTGAATTGTGAACAATTCATATTGGTAATTGTTCAGTGGATAGAAAAGGAATGATTGATTCCGCTTTCAATGTGAGTATCAAGATGCATTTTGTTTGGACGTCGAATTTCTGGAAAAATTTCACAAGTTTATTTTCTAAAACCTGTAAGAAATATCTCATCAGCTATGTTACTTCCAAATAAATAAGAACGAATTTACCTCTTCGAGAGTCCCAAGAAAAGCTATTACCAATGATGGCTTTCGATTTGCTATCCAAGTTTGGTGACTTTGAAAGTGCACTCGAGGAACTTCAGCAAACACCGGAGTTAGAAGCAAACCATCCAAAACATCCTGTTCGTTTTGCCCAAAAAAATGACCATGATACACCCAACAATCGAAAACACCCGGAGTGTTAGTTTGAAATTTGCCAATCAGTTCACCTAACTCCAGAATCAACGCAGTAGCTGACATAAACAATATTGCTACTACCCCGATCCATTTCATGTCTTCGTCGAAGCTGGACCTTATCCCAACTATTATTGAACAACTAAGGTTTCCGTAAAAACCATCGGTGAGATTCCCACGTTTCATTCGAATGAGCTGTTATTATTTTTTGTGCAAACAAATATTAGAGTGGTTAGAAAAAAATATGTGCTCAATGAGGCATGATTTGGCACATAAATGGTTTCTTGGCTTTGAGGAGAGCATTGTATTAAAAAACTGCTCATCAGGGGTCACTTAACGGTAGGCAACCGTGAGCAACTTCGTAAGGTTTATCAACCTGTATAGGCATGAAGCTTTTTACAGATACAAGAACATATTGAGCAGCAAGATTTCGGAACACATCG
Source organism: Uranotaenia lowii (assembly GCF_029784155.1). Classification (NCBI taxonomy): domain Eukaryota; kingdom Metazoa; phylum Arthropoda; class Insecta; order Diptera; family Culicidae; genus Uranotaenia; species Uranotaenia lowii. The sequence continues at coordinate 4,167,202 of NC_073691.1, forward strand.
CCTTTTTGGACCACCCTACTTTGCATATTAACTGTGATACCAAACTTGTTGTTTTTCACAACAGGGGCTATCAAACTTTCAGAATGTCCAAGAGTTTGGTTGATCCGTACCTACATTTTAAATAACGGACAATTGCTTCGATCTCTATTTACAATGGAGCATGTGTGGTCCTAGGGAGGGGTAGGGTGATCTCCCCCCTCCACAAGCGAAAAAGCTGTAATTTTTCAATGTTTTGATTGCTACGTCACAATTGTTCATGGGCGTCGCGACGTTGAAGTCGCCATTCACCGACGGCATACAACGTTTCATGTAGTTAAAAAAATCACAATCAAAGCACCCTTTTAATTACGCTTTTTCTTTCTGACGCGCAGCAGCGGTGACTCTATTTGTTCTAAATAATAAACAACTTTGTTTGCGTCCCAAACAGTCCTCCTAAGAAGTTTCCATGGCTACATGGTGTATGAAAAACAAATTACCAAGCGTCTCCATCAGAACTAGTCGTTGAAAATAAAAGAAAACACGTGTAAAACGCACACCGGACAGTAGAGGCCGAAATAAAAGGATCCTATCATTGAACCTAATTGAAATCGGGTATTTTGAATCGAATTCAAGCGAAAACGGTAGCGTGGGGATGATGACCTAATTGGAGCATTGGGAAGGGGGTCACAGGTTATTCGTTGTTGCATTTTCTTCATTTAGTGCGGTGATTGGCTGCGAATCGAGTCACGTATTTTTACATTCCTGAGCAAGATAAGAGGGTGGGGATTTCGTACGTTAGTTTGCAGACTTCTTAAGTCTAATTTTTTAGCGAACAACGAATAACCTGGCTTTCCGTGAATTTATAGGCTGTTCTTATCTCCGGAGTGGATTCGAATTCAATCCGAAGTACGAATCCCTTTTCAGAGACCCTTCTGATTCTTTCCCCAAACATGGAACCAAAAAAGGAACTCACGTCCGAGTATCATTCAGCTGGCCAAACCAAGACGAGGTAAAAAAAAAACTAATGGTTGTTTATTTCATCATTATGTCGAAGGAAAATCTAAATTTTGAAAATACATATATTCCAATATTTTAGGTCAAATTTGTTTAATTTAGAAGAAATAAGGATTATTTGATTTTTGTTTCTAATTATGTCAAACTTTGACAAAACACTTAAGAAGGATTAGAGACGAGATAGAATTTTGAAAATTTTCTAACCAAAACGTTAACGCTGCTGTTCAGAACAAGTTTTACGTTTTAGAACGATGCCTTCACTGACGCGACGCGTCAATGTGGGGGCTCAAACGGAAAATAGTATCCCCAAAATAAACTAATGAACTAACTACGAACTAATGACCGAATTGAGCTAGTATCCTGTTGAACTTGATGACCGATTCAGTCTGAAGTTTTTCGGCCAAAATACCAAGCACCGATTGATTGGACGTTTCTGCACGTGCAATTTTTGTTGGAATAATCGGCAATCGAAGAATGCTGGTTACCGGTCACCTCTATGGAAACGGAAGTTTTCTTTAATAAACAACCGTGAAAATTTTCTCAGTCTACATTAAGCTCTCCACCAAGCTGCTAATAAATCTTTTCCACTGTAAATCTTGTTGAAGTTATTTTTAACCAAATATCAAGAATCAAGAGGTTATGGGCGACTCACGCAAAGATCCGGTCCACGGGATCCCGCAGTTCTCGGGTACCGGCTTTGACAATTGGCGCTTCAGGGTGGAAGCTTACTTGAAATCGGTGAATCTTTTGGACGTGGTCAAGAACGATCTCCCGGCGGTTCCGGCTGAACGTGCTAAGTTCCTGGAGAAGGACGGAAAGGCGACGTATTTGCTGATTTCGTTCATTCACGATGACCTGCTGGACCTTGTACGGGACAAGGAGACGTCAAAGGAAATTTGGACAAGCCTGGAGAACGTTTATGCCAAGAAATCCGTTTCGTCGCAGACCTTCATCCGAAAGCAACTTGCGAAGCTGAAAATGGTTGAAGGATCGTCAGTGAAGGACAATTTGAAGATCTTCGAAGACCTTATTCGTCAGCTAAAGTTGGCCGGAGCGAAACTCGAAGAAAACGACGTTGTTGCTCAGCTCTTTGCCACTCTTCCCGAATCGTTTGATCCCTTAGTTACCGCCTTGGAGAATCTGGGAGAGGAAAATCTGAAACTGGACGTGGTTCGAGAGCGCCTTCTTGCAGAGGAATTGAAGAAAACGGATCGAGTTGCAGATTCCAACCAAGAAAAACCTGCTGCTTTTCAAGGATCGAAACAGAGGACAGCGTTCGTTAAATTCACGGGAAAGTGCAGACGCTGCCAAAAGAAGGGACATAAGGCCAAAGATTGTCGTGTCAAGCTTGCGTCGGACGGACGAGCTGAAGCTAATGCTGCAAGTGGAGGTAAAGCGATAGCCTTCATGACTGGAAGGAGTTTTTCCGAACGAGCGACGGGTGTCGTGACCTTCAAATTGGATTCTGGGGCCACGGACCACCTCGTGAACGTGAAACACTGTTTCGCTGACCTTACGAAGCTGAAGGCACCGGTGATCATCAATGTGGCGAAAGATGATCAGTCGCTGATATCCTGGCATCGAGGAACAATTACGGGCGTCAATAAGGAAGGCGTCAAGCTGGTCCTGAAAGATGTGCTGTTTGTTCCTGATCTTCGAGAAAATCTTCTCTCTGTGAAGAAGATGGCGAAAGCAAATTTGGACGTTACTTTCAAGAAAACGGAAGCAACTGTGCGCTACGACGGCAAGCTGATCGGAAAATGTCCCGTTCGTGGTGACCTTTACGAGCTTGATTTGGTCCTCGATACTGTGGCGGCCAACTTGTGTGGAGCTGTGAGCGGTAATCTATGGCACCGTCGACTTGGCCATTTGGGCATCCAGAATTTGCAAGCACTTGTAAAGCACGACATGGTAACAGGTATACCCGAGGAGCCAGGTAAATTGGATTTTTGTGATGTATGTGTTCTTGGAAAGCAGTGCCGAGAACCATTCTCGGGTACAAGAGTCCGTGCTTCAAGACCTTTAGAGAGAGTTCACTCCGACGTGTGTGGTCCTATCACACCGGCAGCTTGGGATGGTTCTCGGTACTTTGTCTCGTTTATTGACGATTTCACGCACTTCGCAGTAGTGTATCCCCTCAAGAAGAAGTCCGAGGTATTCCAACGGTTCCGAGAATACGAAGCGATGGCAACTGTCGCTCTAGGACATTCGATTTCGAAGCTGACTGTGGATCAAGGCAGAGAATATTGCTCCAAAGACCAGCGGGAGTTTTACGTGTCCAAAGGGATCCAGGTTGAGCCAACTGCAGCGTATACACCACAGCAAAATGGTGTGTCAGAACGATTCAATCGAACAATCATCGAAAAGGTTCGTGCGATGTTGTCCGAATCTCAAACTCTGAAGTACCTATGGAACGAAGCGGTTCTGGCTGCGGTGTACCTAACCAACAGAAGTCCAACGAGTGCTCTATCTTGCCAGAAGACCCCTGCGGAAATGTGGACAGGCCACAAGCCAGACCTGAGCAAACTTCGAGTTTTTGGCTGCAAAGCGTATGCTTGGGTGGCGGCGCAACAGAGAAGAAAACTGGACCCGAAAAGCAAACTGGCTGTGATGGTTGGCTATGCTCCAAATGCTTACCGTCTGTGGAATCCAGAGAAGAAGGAATTGTTCCTGTCAAGAGATGTCAAGTTTGATGAAAATAGTTTTCCGTTTGCTGCTAAGGTTCCTTGCGAAAGTCCGTCGAGTGTGGTCCCTGTTCAATACGATGTCCAAGCTGAAGAAGTGTGGCCACATGAAAACCCCGTTCAAAGCGAAGAGGTGCCCCCGCCGGATCAGAACAGAAGCATCATGACTGACGACGAAGACGATGACGTTGACGAAACCGGAGCGCTCCCTTCGCAAACAGACCGTGGTTCGAACCTCGATGTGGTAACCCCGAGGCGCGGCGAGCGGGAGCGCAAGCTCCCCGGTAAGTTTAAAGACTTTGTTGTTGGAAAACTTTTCACTGCCGCGCAATTCTGTCCTACAGATATCGTTCCAAACGTTGATGCTGTTGTGGGACAAGATGAGGTCGAACGTTCCATTTCCGATGCTCCTGAGGCGTATAAGGACATTGCTGGGCGAGACGATGAGGTTTTCTGGAGGCAAGCGGTCGATGAAGAACTGAAGTCCCTGGCTGACAACCACGTGTGGCGGCTGGTAGAACGACCAGTTGGCGTGGTTCCTCTCAAATCCAAATGGGTGTTCCGGGTCAAGCAAGACGAAAATGGAAAACCTGTGCGATACAAGGCTCGTTTAGTCGCTAAAGGTTTCCTGCAGAAGGCTGGCGTCGACTACAGCGAAACTTATTCCCCTGTTGCTAAGTTGGCGACAATACGAACCGTTCTGGCTGTAGCGGTGCACCGGAAGATGTTCATCAATCAACTCGATGTCAAGACGGCGTTCCTGTACGGTGAACTAGAAGAAGACGTCTATCTATCCATACCCGATGGAGTCACCGCAAAGCCGAATCTGGTGTGCAAGTTGGAACGGTCACTGTATGGACTTAAGCAAAGCCCACGATGTTGGAATAATAAACTGAATGATCTCCTTCTGGTTTTCGGTTTTACGCGTTCCTGCCATGACTACTGCTTATATACCCGAATCGACGATCGAGGGCGGGTGTATATCGTCATCTACGTTGACGACCTGCTCATCGTTGGCGATCGTCTGGAGCTGATGAAGCAGATCAAGCTATCACTTTCCAAAAACCTTCAGATGACGGACCTTGGGGAAGTGAACCTCTTTCTCGGAATCAAGATCCGATATGATCGTTCTGCTGGTTTGATGTCTCTGAGTCAAGAAGTCGCTGTGGATCGTGTGTTGGCGAAATTCGGCATGAAAGATTGCAACAACGTAAAGACACCAATGGAGAAGGCCTGTTTTCTACCAACGAATGAAGGAAATCCGGTCTGTCATCCTTATCGTGAGCTACTTGGAAGTCTCATGTACACAATGCTATGTGTCCGTCCCGATATTGCATTCGCTGTTGCATACTTGGGACGTTTCCAAAGTCAACCTGGCGAAGCACACTGGCAAGCGTTGAAAAAGTGGTCCGATACATGAAAGGCACGAAGAACCTCAAGCTCCAGTTCAAGCGAGTCGAAAAGGCTGAAGTACTGATCGGGTACGCTGATGCGGATTGGGCGTCGGATACTGAAGATAGGAAATCCGTGAGCGGTTATGTCTTCAAGGTATTCGGCAATACGGTGTCCTGGGCCAGTAGGAAGCAACAAGCCGTTGCATTGTCATCCTGTGAGGCAGAGTATGCAGCCTTAAGCGTAGCTGCTTCCGAAGGACTGTGGTTACAAGGAATCTTAGAAGATCTGCAGCAAGTTCCCCCTGGTAAACCGTTCAAGATTTTTGAAGACAATCGTGGCTGCATTGCGATGGCCACAAACACCGAGAACAAGCGTGTGAAGCATATTGATGTGAAACACCATTTCCTGCGAGATCATGTGGCACATGGAAGGCTGCAGATCGTACCAATAGGAACAGCAAACCAACTTGCAGATGCGTTCACCAAAGCACTGGAACCTGGACGTTTCTGCAACCTGCGGCCCCTCCTGGGATTGACCGATTCAGGGCGGGTGTTGGAATAATCGGCAATCGAAGAATGCTGGTTACCGGTCACCTCTATGGAAACGGAAGTTTTCTTTAATAAACAACCGTGAAAATTTTCTCAGTCTACATTAAGCTCTCCACCAAGCTGCTAATAAATCTTTTCCACTGTAAATCTTGTTGAAGTTATTTTTAACCAAATATCAAGAATCAAGAATTTTCAATCTTTTAAGACCATACGGTTCGATAAACAAAATGGTCATTCAAGTTTTTTTTGTAAGAGCGGAAGTTTCTTTAAAAAAAAATCATCTATCAATCAAGATAATGATGCAAAGTCAGAAGTCAGACTCTTCTGTAGTGCGATGAAACTGGAACCCGAAATTGACTCAGGTCAGCAGACGAAACGACACGGGCGCACAACTTGCCGGATGGAGCCGGGACAAAATTGCATTACTACCATCAACCAGGTGACAATGCCTTTAAACCGGCTAGAAAAAGACCAAATCCGACGTGCTCTCGTGCCTTTAACGGAAAAACGTCGCCGCGTCACCGTACAGCTTTGTGGGTCACAGATTCAGAGACGCCAGACAAATCATTATGATCTTATTTTACAACTTTTTCTTTATTAGGACTCTAACCAATGAAATTTACTTGTTTTCGAGTAAAACACCTAAAAAAATTAACCTAAAAAATAAATGAAACTTCTGGTATATTTTTGTGTGTGCGCCTTTCAAACAACCGAAGCGCCCAATAGTAGTAGGTTGAACGTAGAAGAATCACCTCTGCAGCAGCAACAAAAACAACGAAAAAAAAAATCACGTGATAAATGTCACGTCGCTGAGGTATGGCCCTAGCACTGGCTTTATGAAATTCGCCGTCAGGCTGCGGCAATAGCGCCACGCAAAGACAGCCGCCACTGACTGAATTATTAATCGGGAGCAACTTTGTAGCAGGAGGTGTACCTTTTACGTATAAAGTGCTGAAAAAAGCACCTTTTGCTTAAACAAAATAGAAAAAGTTATCAGACATTAAACTTTTGACATTCAAAAATATCTGAGTAACATTCTAAAATTAATTCTTGAAGTATTCGGACCCCACAATTAAGAGTTAGCACTAACCCCGATTTAAAAATTCCAACATAACTCTCCCGATGCAGTGACCTTTTGTCTAATGGAGTTCCAATCAATGGAAACCCCTAAACTAAACTAGAAGGTCCAATACCTGAATTCTAACCCCTAACTAACCATTACTTAGTTGTCTGACTCTCGAGCTCGCGGCGGCCTTTCCAAAGCCGTTAATCATGATAACAACATTCTGCCAGTAGATGTTGAGAAAAAAAAGTGTTCTGAGAACACTCACAACAGTTCAGTAGGCTTGGCAAAAAGCAAAACGGAGTAACAAAAAAAAACAACAAACGCGTAAAATCTCAAAGCCAACTGCGTTGGCCGCGCGCGATGCACTTTTGCTTTCGATGCAACGCAGTGCAGTTTATTTATTCAGGGGTTTCAGTGGGAAGTTTGATTTGTTCGATTTATGAATGTTTCGGCTTTTGGAGATTTGCGAACACATGTTTACAATAACAAAACTCTAATCGTACTGCAATAACAGAGAAATTTGAATGGGTATACCAAACTGCAGCACTGGGAATGCTGCATTGACCCAAAGGTTGCAACCTTTTTTTCTCGTCTGAGCGAGTTGGTTCTGTTCAATCGAGATAAACACATCAAACAGTTTTATGCGCCAGCCAGGCAGCCCAGCTTGAGGATGCTGCATCCGAACAGTGGGATGGGATATTTTCATTTTTTTCCTAAACATGTTTAAAATTTTAAAACTTTGATTTTGAGCATCCCTATCAATCATTTGTTTGTAGACGATTATGGTTAACGCCAACTTATTTATTAGTTTTATACAAAGAAAAATTAACTGTGCTAACTTTAAAATGGCAACTGGAGTTCATCAATTAAGAATCTGGGAAAAAAGGAAAGCCGAGCGGAAAAAATATATAGTTGAAACCAGTTCTCTTTTTTTCTCATTACTTTATTTTCCCCTCTTTTGGACTTTTTTTAATCCCATGTTTTATGCTGCTATGCTACTTGTGGCCTTGCCGGTTATCTAGCTGGCTATAGAGGCTCGTAGTACTTTGGAGCTCTGGTGGTGCCGCCGACTGCAGTTAAATGCAAACCCTGAAAATTGCTGCACAGAAGTGCACGTGCCCTGCCCATCGACTGACTGGGATAATGACCGTCATCGGCAAAGGCATGGCATTAGTTGTGGATGAATCGTTGAAATTAAAGTCCTCTTAGTAGGGTGCTGCTGCCAGTTGGACGTAATTTGACTTGGTTCTACTTGACATAGAATGTCAAGGTTTAAGAGTTCAAATGTCAAAGCAATTTTAAATTTTTGACAATTTCAATGATTTATATAAACTTTTTTAATATTTTTGACATTTTTGACAATTTCAATGATTTATATAACATTTTTGACATTTTTGACATTTTAGACATTTTAGACATTTTAGACATTTTTGACATTTTTGACATTTTTGACATTTTTGACATTTTTGACATTTTTGACATTTTTGACATTTTTGACATTTTTGACATTTTTGACATTTTTGACATTTTTGACATTTTTGACATTTTTGACATTTTTGACATTTTTGACATTTTTGACATTTTTGACATTTTTGACATTTTTGACATTTTTGACATTTTTGACATTTTTGACATTTTTGACATTTTTGACATTTTTGACATTTTTGACATTTTTGACATTTTTGACATTTTTGACATTTTTGACATTTTTGACATTTTTGACATTTTTGACATTTTTGACATTTTTGACATTTTTGACATTTTTGACATTTTTGACATTTTTGACATTCTTGGCATTTTTGACATTTTTGACATTTTTAACATTTTTGACATTTTTGACATTTTTGACATTTTTGACATTTTTGACATTTTTGACATTTTTGACATTTTTGACATATTTGACATTTTTGACATTATTGACACTTTTGACATTTTTGTCATTTCTGTCATTTTTGACATTTTGACACTTTTGACATTTTTGTCATTTCTGTCATTTTTGACATTTTGACATTTTTGACATTGTTGACATGACAAAATTGACAAAATGACAAAATTGACAAAAATGACAAATATGACATAAATGATAAAAATGACGAAATTGACAAAAATGACAAAAGTGACAAAAGTGACAAAAATAACAAAAATGACAAAAATAACAAAACTGTCCAAAAAGTTAAAAATAACATAAACAAATCCAAATTTTTTAACAATGAATAAAATGACAGAATAATCAAAATTATAAAAATTTACAAAAATACGAGAAAGTTTACGAGAAGGCTTATTATATTTTGCAAATTCAACGAAAACTTTCATTAGTTAAAATTAGATTAAAATCATTTGATGGATTAATGGTCAGAAAAAATTTAAGTCATAAATTGCTTCAAGGATTGTAAATAACGGCTGTAAATTGATCAGCTTTTGTTTTCTCCCATTTTAGAGAGACATATTTCAAAATATGAAAAAAAAATCCCACCATTGTTTGACGCACTTTAATCGTGCAAGAAAACGATTGAACTCTGAAATTTATGACCACCGACAGGGAAGCACGTTCTGATGCATAAATCGTATTAGCACACTCTACACACAGATTGGATTTGAACTCCAGAAGAAAAAAAGATTTGCACACAAACGAAACACCTACATACCTACCTACTTCTTTTTTTCAACGACAAAAGAGACACACAACAAAACGTGCCCATATTTCAGACGTCTCGGTTATCGAAACCACAAATGGCTTCCCTTTCATTTTGCTCCACCTGTAGATTTTTTGGAGCACTATTGTCTGCCTCCATCTACCGGATTTTGAAATGTGAAACACTTCGGCGCTATTGTCGAATTTATTGCAGTTCCTGTGCATTTCCGGTTTGGGAAGGGGTTTTGGAAAGGGGTCATTTTCCTCGAAACCGGGACCTGACGGCATAAAACAAGACAAGGACCTTATCCTCGTTGTTTATGAATGAGCTTCGGGTTGTTGTTGCACAGATTTTGTCATTCGGGAACCAGAAAGATGGCCTAGTGGGCCTAGCCTAGACAGCCAAAAAGAGCATCAAGTTAGTGGTCGAATTCATTCTTCCATGAAGAAGCTTAACCAGCTTAAGCTTAAGTCCAGTGCAGTTTATTGATTCGTTTCATCTTTAGGATTAGCCAATTGTATCATGAACGGGTTTAAACTGACTAGAATAAATAATCGGTGACTTTCTTTCTTCACTTTCTGTCTTTTCTAAATTAAAGTCTACCTGCTTTTTAAAGTTTTTCTGACTGCTAATGTTCTGGATTTCTGACTTTCCAGCTTTCAAACTAAAAGACTTTCTATCATCCTTACTATTTTTTCTTAATTTTTTTTCTTTATGTTTTTCTTTTAATTTTTGACTGTTTTGACTGTTTTGACTTTTTTGACTTTTTTGACTTTTTTGACTTTTTTGACTTTTTTGACTTTTTTTGACTTTTTTGACTTTTTTGACTTTTTTGACTTTTTTGACTTTTTTGACTTTTTTGACTTTTTTGACTTTTTTGACTTTTTTGACTTTTTTGACTTTTTTGACTTTTTTGACTTTTTTGACTTTTTTGACTTTTTTGACTTTTTTTGACTTTTTTGACTTTTTTGACTTTTTTGACTTTTTTGACTTTTTTGACTTTTTTGACTTTTTTGACTTTTTTGACTTTTTTGACTTTTTTGACTTTTTTGACTTTTTTGACTTTTTTGACTTTTTTGACTTTTTTGACTTTTTTGACTGTTTTGACTTTTTTGACTTTTTTGACTTTCTTGACTTTTTTGACTTTTTTGACTTTTTAGACTTTTTTAACTTTTTTGAATTTTTTTACTTTTTTGACTTTTTTGACTTTTTTGACTTTTTTGACTTTTTTGACTTTTTTGACTTTTTTGACTTTTTTGACTTTTTTGACTTTTTTGACTTTTTTGACTTTTTTGACTTTTTTGACTTTTTTGACTTTTTAGAATTTTTTGACTTTTTTGACTTTTTTGACTTTTTTGACTTTTTAGACTCTTTAGACTTTTTAGACTTTTTTGACTTTTTTGACTTTTTTGACTTTTTTGACTTTTTTGACTTTTTTGACTTTTTTGACTTTTTTGACTTTTTTTGACTTTTTTGACTTTTTTTACTTTTTTGACTTTTTTGACTTTTTTGACTTTTTTGACTTTTTTGACTTTTTTGACTTTTTTGACTTTTTTGACTTTTTTGACTTTTTTTACTTTTTTGACTTTTTAATCTTTTTTAATTTTTTTTTCTATTTTTTTGATTTTTTTGGTTTCTTGACTTTTTTTACTTTTTTGAATTTTTGGACTTTTTGGACTTTTTCGACAATTTACTTTTTTTTACTTTTTTGACTTTTTTGACAATTTGACCTTTTTTTTACTTTTTTGACTTTTCCGACTTTTTAATATTTTTGCCTTTTTAGACTTTTTAAATCTTTTGACTTCTTTGACTTTTTTGACATTTTAAACTTTTTTAACAGTTTTGATTTTTTTTAACTTTTTTGAATTGTTTGAATTCTTTGGACTTTTTTGACTTTCTTGACTTTCTTGACTTTCTTGACTTTCTTGACTTTCTTGACTTTCTTGACTTTCTTGACTTTCTTGACTTTTTAGACTTTTTTAACTTTTTTGATTTTTTTTACTTTTTTTACTTTTTTGACTTTTTTGACTTTTTTGACTTTTTTGACTTTTTTGACTTTTTAGAATTTTTTGACTTTTTTGACTTTTTTGACTTTTTAGACTCTTTAGACTTTTTAGACTTTTTTGACTTTTTTGACTTTTTAGACTTTTTTGACTTTTTTGACTTTTTTGACTTTTTTTGACTTTTTTGACTTTTTTTACTTTTTTGACTTTTTTGACTTTTTTGACTTTTTTGACTTTTTTGACTTTTTTTACTTTTTTGACTTTTTAATCTTTTTTAATTTTTTTTTCTATTTTTTTGATTTTTTTGGTTTCTTGACTTTTTTTACTTTTTTGAATTTTTGGACTTTTTGGACTTTTTCGGCAATTTACTTTTTTTTACTTTTTTGACTTTTTTGACAATTTGACCTTTTTTTTACTTTTTTGACTTTTCCGACTTTTTAATATTTTTGCCTTTTTAGACTTTTTAAATCTTTTGACTTCTTTGACTTTTTTGACATTTTAAACTTTTTTAACAGTTTTGATTTTTTTTAACTTTTTTGAATTGTTTGAATTCTTTGGACTTTTTTGACTTTCTTGACTTTCTTGACTTTCTTGACTTTCTTGACTTTCTTGACTTTCTTGACTTTCTTGACTTTCTTGACTTTCTTGACTTTCTTGACTTTTTGACTTTTTGACTTAAGCATTCTGGTTTTTTCAATTTCCTGACTGCTATATCACTTTTTTACTTTCCCGCATTTTAAATTTCTGTCTATCTGAACTTCTCACATTTTGACTGTTGGACTTTTTGACTTTAAGACTGTCTTTCTTAATTTCAGAATTAATGACTTTTTGACCTTCTGACTTTTCGACTTTCTGATTTTGAAAATAAATTCAATATTCTATTTTATACTTTCTATCTTTCAGTATTTTGAATGTAGTGTAGTTTTTGCTTCCTAACTTTCTTATTTTACGTTTTTTTTCGAATTTTTATCTTCATAACTTTTTGACCTCCCAGTCCCTCACTTTCTAACTATCCGCGTTTTAACTTTCTGCCAACCCTAGTTGATCTTGGATCGATCCTTGGAAGATCGATCTTTTAAACTTAGAGTTTCGATTTTTTGCATAAATAGTTTGGCCTGGAAGCCGGTCCTCCTTGAGCAGGAGATATGAGAATCGATTTGATTTCTGCCACCTATTTGGCCTATTGTCGGAATCGGTAGGTACTCAGAATTAAATGGGCTTTCAAGAAATTGTGTCTGGCTGGAGGTTCCGATGTATTAAGTACATTAGAGTGTTTGGAATCTTTTTTTTTTTTTCAATACAAAGGTTGATGGTTAATAAAACTTTGAAATTTCGTGTTCTTTTTTATCTTTTTTTTTCTAAACAAAAATCAGTTCCCTGTTGTTAAAAAAATAAGATCAATCTATCAGAGATCGATCTTCAAGCTCCTATTTAGATGGATCCAACTTCGAGATCGATTTTTTCATGAAAATCGAACAGTCCTACTTCGAACCTTATTCAATATGTGAGTTTTTCAATTTCCTGGCTTCCTAATTTTTTGTGACTTTTTATCTTTAAGATTCAGATTCTCTGACTTTTTGACTTACCAACTGAATTTTTTTTAACATACTGACTTTCAGTTCTTTTATCTTCCGACTATTTTTTTGGCTCAATGAGTTTATTTTCTTACGTTCTAGTTCATTAAATTCTTGTTTCCTTTTTTTTTGGTACTTTTGATTTGTTAGCTTCCCAATCATCTGACTTTCGGTTCGATTTTTTTATTCCAATAGCTTTCGAGTGGATTTCTTTTGCATGAAATTTCCGATAATTTGCCGCTCGGACCTTCTGAATTTTCATCGAATTTGACTCATATCCTAATTTTCCAATTTAAAACATTTCAACATTCCGATTTCCGGTGATTTCCGGGCTGTCATTTCAACCTGTGTCTGTCTGAAACTTAGCATGATTCGCAATGTAACATATCTACTTGAATTTTACAGCTTACCTTGTAAAAAAATCCGCTTTTCTGCACAGCAAAATTTTCTGTCGAATTTTCAAGTTATATTTTTGCACTGTTTCAATTATGACAAATTATTCTGATTCTTTACTCGTTTAGGTTTTTACTTTCCGTTCAACTTTTCTAGACCAAACTGCCTGAAATTACCCAAACAATGAATTTTTGATGTTCACGGATTGCTGCGCGAAAACCTTTTTTGATTATCGTAGAATAAGCGCCTGCATTTAGATTTCATATCGATAAAATATCGACGATTTCCACAAATGAGAGTCGATTTTTAACAGCTTTGTGCAGTCAATGTAATATTTAAAAAAAAAATCAACTCTTTTTGTCAGTATTTAGAAGGTTGTCCGCGAAAAAGAAGGAAGTTTAAAGTTTCCATTACGTTGCTATGACCGTTTCTTCATAGTTTGTATTTTCATTTAATTGGCCTTTTTGAGAAGAAAAAACAATCCTATCAATGACCCGAAAAAGTGTTATTACGATGGGAAAAGTTATACCATTTTTGTTTTTTAATCATCCTATGGACGACTGGAGGCTTATTATTGTAAAAACGACTTCCAGCCAAGGTATACCTTTTTCGTGAGATCAACCGTTTGTTCAGATCTGTTTTAGGAAATTGTTTCGGGATTCCGTTTTCCCAAGAAGCTTACCTAGAGTGTGAAACTAAACACGCTTTAGGCTTGGAACCGGCTTGGAACAAAGCTTAGTGGTTCAATTATTTATGCTAATTGCGTGAAAAAGAATATTTAAAAGTTTTAAAAAATAAAACAATTATGTTGAAAGTTGTGGGGAGTGTTTCTGAAAATAAGTGATTTCCCTAGCAACTTGAATTCTAAAGTTTGACTTTTCTCTTGCTTCTTGACTTAGAACCAAAACTTTCGCTTTCTCATAATTGTCAAAACCTTTATAATGCTTCTGAAATTGATGCCTTAGTCTCTATTAGAGTGATTAATTCAGAATACAAAAGTGTATCGATCACGTGACGTGTGACGAGCTATAATTTGCACATTGCACATCGTTCATGGTCACCAAACCTTAATTCTTCCCAGCTGATGAATTTATGCAATATGCAATTTAATCAACCCCCACATGGATTCATTGCACATTTATGGGTCCATATGATAACGTTATATTTCCCAGCAATTGGACCGACTCAAATTTAAATTTCCAAAGGAAATATAAATGATTTTTCTTTATATAAAAACAAATGAAAACATGATTAAATTTGTTTTGGCAGTATCGTCAATTTTGGCTCAAGTTTTAAATGGGACCTAAATCAATCCAAATTTGAGTCAATCTAACGGTTTGAGGTGGGGTCAAAGACAAAGGCACGTGCCAATAGACAGCCGGTAATGATCGATATGTATGAAGTTTCCAACTAAACGTACTACTACCCTTGACTAAAAACTGTAGTAGAGAAGTTAAGCCGCCCTCTCACCGCTGTTTTTTTTTCGTTTGTTTCGGTTCGAATTTTCATTTAGCAGAGCACAGCTGAGCTCAGCTGAGCCCTGAGCTTCCACAGAGACTAAACCGGATCCCAAATTTGCATAATTGAATAATTGAAGAGCATTTTGCTTGGTCTGGGTCTGGGTCTGCTGTCTGAGTCTGGGCTTGGGTGCTCTCGGATCAGTTCGAAGCGCACGTATGGATAGTTATTAATCGGCCACCATATGCATCATGGATTGGCGTTTAGATTGTTGTTTCATTTGTAACCGAATCTGTGCGTAACCTGGCAGTTGGTACATAAAATGGATCAACATTCAGTTGGTAATCTCCCTGAAATGGCCTATCAATCGAAAGCTGGGGATTACTTTCCAATTTTCATTCGAAAAAACTGAGAAAATGGCTTTTTGGTTAAGCCTTGTTATGGGAGTAGGTACAGAATATGGAACAATGTTAAACAATTCAGATGGTTTTTGATTGTATTGTAGTTTTTGTTATTATTTACGAAAATTACTGTTTTCCCATGCAAACTATAAAACCTGTGTTATTCATGGGCCATTCCAAAACCATTTAGAAGTGTGCCTAAAACACATTCATAAACTGTTGAATCATTTAGCTTTGGTCTGAAAGAGCTCCGAAACTAGAGCGTGTTTGGATTACCACTTAGGGTCAGCGGTGTTTAAACTCGCCTCGGAAAGAATCATTCGGCTGATTTTTTCCGAGTTTAACTTGTTGTGTGCAGATTGATTTTATCTTCGTTCCAATCATGACGTGATTGCACACAAAACAAAGAGAACAGTTCCGAGTTGATGTTTTCCCCTCCTCGCAGGAATAAAATCACACCAATGAAACAACAGAACGAAGTTTACCGTACACGAATGCTCACGAGCGATCGTTGCCCGACGGACCGAGTTAACATTCCTCGCACCCTTCTCTCGCTCGTTTCCCGTTCCCTTGTATCTATCAC
This sequence comes from Uranotaenia lowii, assembly GCF_029784155.1. NCBI lineage: Eukaryota > Metazoa > Arthropoda > Insecta > Diptera > Culicidae > Uranotaenia > Uranotaenia lowii. Next base: position 4,182,933 of record NC_073691.1, read on the forward strand.
TTTTAGCCACGCCCCCATGCGTTGTCCGATTGATGTGTTCGGCTGCCGAACGAAAACGATTTTTTCTTTAATTCGCTGAACTGTTCGTTTGCTTCGCTGATGTTTCTCCCCCGATTGCTGTTTACTCCTGCCGAGTTTACCCGAAGCTTACTTCCTGATGCTTTCCGAGTTGAACTTTAGATAGCATCATTGCAGATTGAGTTTAACGAAATAAAATCGTTCTGCAAAGAAGGGCAAAGTGCGAGTATGTAGACTCGCGATTTTAACATCTCTGCTTAGGGTAAGCTTCCAGGGAAAAAGGTATCCGAAACAATTTCCTAAAAGCATATCTGAGCAAACAGTCTTAAGGAAAAGGTCCACCTTGGAAAAGGTCCAACAATGATAAGGCTTCAGATGGGATGAAAAATGAAATGCGTTAACTTTTTTCAGCGAAACTATTTCTTTGGGGATGGTTTCAGTGAAGTTGATATTGTTTTTCCCTCGCGGAAATCATCGAAATTTTTTGATAGTATAACTGCAGGCGCTTTTATTTCATTCCCAGAGACAAAGTCTATGCAGCAGAATAAATGTCAAAATTGTCAAAATATTCAAAATTGTCAAAATTGTCAAAATTGTCAAAATTGTCAAAATTGTCAAAATTGTCAAAATTGTCAAAATTGTCAAAATTTTCAAATTGTCAAAATTGTTTAAATTGTCAAAAATATAAAAATTTACAAAATTCTCATAACTTTCATATTTTCAGATTACAATATTAGAATTTCAAGCTTTCATTTGAAATTTTCAGACATTCAAACGAAGAAGGAAGATTAAAATAAGCGTTTTATGGACATGAGGAATTCTTTTGTGGCGAAGATTTTTTTTCATCGAAAGCTGTAAATCTCCATTACGGCAGTTATCCTTTCAACTTTAAGTCAAACGGGTGTCACAACTTTGTGTAAGTATGTAGTAGGTATCACACTTTGTCACCCTTTATAACCAGCCCGTGATCATTGCGAAAGTTAGGTGAACTATAAATCCACCACATCAGCTCGATTCAGGGGTAAAAATCCCTTCAATTTATTCACTTTGTCCCATAGAAAGAGGAAAATTCCTCTGAAACGAAGCTTTAAGGGAGTAATTTCGCCCAACTCCTTTTCGTTTCTGCTTGCTTCTATCTAAACACTCGAATGATTTACGATCAAAGTTTTGCCCTGCTACCAACAACAGTTAGTTTACTGTTCTCTCAGCGCCATTCCAGCCATTTCGGGAACCGTTGATGGTGATGGAATTGTGTTGATCCCATTTTCCAGTTACTCAACTTTCGACGGGCGCGAGCAGCAACAAGCTTGCTGATAAACAGAAGGAAAAAAAATCGACCGAGTTTAGTGTTAACGCTTTTTAAAGCGCCTTTCGGTAGGCAACAGCCAAACAAGTTTTCTGATATCGACAGTTTTCGGTATGTTTTGAACGAAACTTTAGATCAAAACTTTTTCGTCCGTACTGTGCGATGAACTTGAAATTATGCCTGTTTGAAAACAGAGAAGAAAAAAAAACTTGTTTTTCTTTCAACCATAAAAGTTGGGTTCGTTATTCTCAGAACTGAGAGAGACTTCAGAAAGAAAATTATTTCACTGCAAATCTGGTTCCGGATATTATCGGGAAGTAGGCAACTAAATTCTGAATTCTGAATCTGAATTCTGAATCTGAATTCTGAATCTGAATTCTGAATCTGAATTCTGAATCTGAATTCTGAATCTGAATTCTGAATCTGAATTCTGAATCTGAATTCTGAATCTGAATTATGAATCTGAATTATGAATCTGAATTATGAATCTGAATTCTGAATCTGAATCTGAATTCTGAATCTGAATTCTGAATCTGAATTCTGAATCTGAATTCTGAATCTGAATTCTGAATCTGAATTCTGAATCTGAATTCTGAGTCTCAATTCTGAATCTGAATCCTGAATCTGAAATCTGAATCTGAATTCTAAATCTGAATTCTGAATCTGAATTCTGAATCTGAATTCTGAATCTGAATTCTGAATCTGAATTCTAAATCTGAATTCTAAATCTGAATTCTGAATCTGAAATCTGAATCTGAATTCTGCCTCAGAGTTAAAATTAAATTGAAACAGTACATTCAGGCACCCCTCGAACGTCTAGTTTGTTTCCATTTTATATCAGACTCTAAGCCGCGACAACCCAAAACCAAGTTGTTATGCCGCAAAATCGGATGAAACTGGTTCCCGACTATTTTAAGTTCGAGTAGGTTTTCCCAAACATGAGAATAAACGTCCTTTTTGCAACTTAATTTTGGGGCATGTCATGCGGCAGGGATTTTTATGGGATTTTTCATTTCATGAACCAATTATCAAAAGGGATTATACATATTAAATAAACACAATGTGTTTGTTCATAATTCACATTTTATTTTACAAAATGTTTTTTTCACTATTCACTAGCACCGGAAGAAGGAAAACCAGACTAAAATCGTCACTGGAATTGATGACTATCCAGTGCATACAATTAATTTGCGGAACAACCGAAATCATGCCTTGTCAAAAACTTCTCCGGCGATGGGCAGCATATAGGAACAGCGCGTTTCAGCACAAGCTTGAGGCCACCTGGTGCTATCGGGAGTTATCGTTTTCAGTAGGCCGTGAATGGCTAATGCTACGATTGTTCCAGATCGCCATCCACTTCCTCCGGTTTCCTAATGGTTTTTCTACCATCTGAAAATTCGCTGGGTGATGCAAATGATATTCTAGTCGTTCTAGAATACGATTTCTGCATCGACACTCGATAAACTAACGTGTTCTGGAAAGCTGTAAAATAGAATGAATTTAGAATAATAGAATCATATTAAATTAAACGCTTTTTACCATACTTTGTTTTCGGTACAACTGTTTTTTTTTTTTTGGTTACAAAATGCGGGAGAAAAGGGAAATTTTTTTGGGGTGATAAGTTCGAGCTCCGAACTTTAACTTTGGTGTATTGAGAACACCCCAAAATGAAGAAAGACAGCTGAACTTAAGTTTGGTGCCCTGGCAAAGTCATTTTTGGGTTGTTTTGATTCTGAGTATCGTTCTTTTCCACCTTCTCCAAGGACTCGATTTTCCTCCAACCACCCACCAGGCTCTCTCTCAGCAGCAGATGATGAAGCAAAATCCTACCCAACAACAGAGAGCGAACTGCGAACCAAAGCAAGGGGGCACTCTCCCTTTGTTTACATTTTTTCATCCCATGAATTTTTCCTCTCATTCAAACAGAGAGTAACTAAACGATAAGTTTTTATCGTTTTTACCCTTTGCGAGAACGGTGAAGGAAAACCCTCTCTCGCGATTTATCTCAGCCGGTTGCACAAACGGAGAGAGAAAATGGAAAAAGCAGCAAAACAACAGCCATATTTTTGACAGTTCTCCAACAAACAGAACCCAATGATTCCGGTGATTCCGGGTGCCGCGTCGATTCTTTGAAGCCTCCAAGTCTTGCTTGTGTCGTGTCGAAAGTGTCGTAAAAAGTCTTTCAAAACAACATTCTTCCTCCTAGTCGAACAACAATATCAAAGTGAGGGTGAAAGAAAACGTCAAAGCAGGCGTGAATTTTCTCCATCATTGCGTTGTTTGGGTTGGGTGCTTGGAGCGAGAACAAAAAAAAACAGACCCTCCTTCGTTCCAAATACGAATGTTACACACACTCGGTTGTGTCGGGAAATTTTCAGTGGAGATCGCGTTCGGTTCGATAAATTGCCATTTGTGTAAAAATTCTTGTTAAAGAGTCGTGCGATTTCAGGACGTGTCGGTTGTTATTGGTGACAAATTGCACACCATCCAAGTGTATCTGAAAAATAAAAAGGAAAAAGCTTGTGCATGTTGGTTGGGGCAAAATTTTCCTCACTGTTGTCGGGGTTTG